>NW_017306795.1:438567-495852 GCF_000935625.1 Nanorana parkeri | reverse complement strand
TCCGCCCCCCCCCCGCCTCTGTAGTGTGCACCACTAGCACCCTCAGGTGACGAAATGGGAAGGGACGGCCCTGTGTGAACCAATGTCCAAAGGGTGGGTAACATAAACAAAGTCACTAACATTCAATACATTCAATATCCTGTCCCGCACTGTTGCCCAAACAGGTGCCATGTAATGAAAACAGAATCGCTTCATTTGTAACTTCATTAACATGGACTTAGCAAGCCAGGGAAAGCAAAATATAAGCAGATTCATCTTCAGCTTTACAAAAAAAAAACAACTGAGAAAAAAAACTTTTGAATAGCTGGTATTGTTAACGTACAAAATGTCCGCCAGCGTGTAGGAGACAGATGCGCTTTACTAGCTACAGGCTAATCCCTGAGCTACTTTTTGTAAATTATACTCAGTCACCGGCAATTTCCCTCAGCCATATACCCTAAGAAAGAGTTTATTTGTCTGACAGATAGTAGGCCCGAGTCCACAACAATGCTCGGCCTGCCAACAGATCCCTCTCAGGACGTCTTGCTATGGAAGCGCAAAGAGCAAAAGACAGGAAGTCGACTTTATGAGGGGAATAAAAACACATAAGTAGTCTCTCATGATTCCCTTTAATAGGTGAAGAGGGTATTGAGCTAAAAAAAAAAAAAAATCTAACATAACAGCTTGTTCTTGGCGCAGGCTACGGCTCATTTTCTTTGGCTCGCTCCAACAACCTAAAAAACAGGCCCGATAGGTTTCAGGAAGGATTTTTTTTTTTACTTGAGATTAAACTATTATTGTTTCCTATGAAGCTGTCCTCGCAGAGTGTATTAAAAATTCTTTAAGAAAGTGGCCCTTGAAAAGAGATTTGTCTTATAAGGAGCGAGGTTGATTCATCCCCGCTACTTCAAACGGCCGGGATCGAACCAATTTCCTCGGGAAAGTGGCTGATTACCCTCGTAGATTTATACCGGGCTGGAGTTTAAGCTGCCGCAGAGGTGATTGATGGCGAACCTGCCACAGGAGGAAGTTAGCAGTTTATTAAAGTTATTTTAAGATCACACAAGGAAAAAAAAAATATTTTCGCTGCCAGCTGTTCTTATAAAGAAAGTGACGTCTTCCTGCTGAGAAAACTGGTAGTCGAATCTCCTAATGTTTTGTGTAAACACTAATAAAAAGTGCATTTTTTCCAGCACTTTCCAGCAGGAAATCGCATTCAGTGGTTTATGAGGCGATCTTTATTAATATCTTGTTTAACCATTTCCTTCCCAGAGCATTTTTTGATTTTTTGCACACACGTAAAAATTTAAATATAGTGCAGCATAAGAAAATTGCATATTATTAGTTATATTTTCTGAAAGCAGAAAACCTGCATAATAAAAACAAATCTTTTTTGCAAATTTTTTATGTATGTTGCATGATTTTTGCGCAATTGTTTATCAAATCGATATTTTTAAGAAAAAATACACTAAAATTAATTTTAGTGCACACAAACACAATAATATCCTTTTTTGGGGGTAAAATATTAGAGATGGGGTTGCGTCAAGGAAAATAGATACCAAACATGGCAAGCCTTAAAATTGCACATGCCTGCAAAAAACGATGAGACTCAAAATTGTTCATGCCTTTGCTACTCATTAATTTAGAGTTAACAGTGAGTGATGGTGCTGAAAGGATCGCTCACAAATTCGAGGCAATATGTAACATGCATGGCGCAATTGTTGTTTTTGCATATAGGCGCACACACCCAGGAAGGACAGGTGCTGCATGTGATTTGTACACAGCAGCCTGTTATTCTCTATAGGAGTACGCGGCCGTACGCTCACCCGAACTGCACGTCTGTGCGGGTGTGGGTGTCCGTACTCGTACGCAGAGAGGATAGATCCTGTCTGCGTCCGAGCAGGGACACCCGCACGGACATGCAGTTCGGTTGACCTACGGTGGTGCACGGCCGCGTAGGGAAGAAACGGCAGCTGCGTACAATCACACGCAGCACCTGTCCTTCCCGGGAGCGGCCCGATACAGCCGTGCACGCAGCAAAGATCTGTACGGGTTGGCTGTTAGTCATGTAAATGAGGCCTTAGGCCACCAATATAATTTTTATTAAATAAAACTATTCACCCCTCCAGTAAGAATAATAATAGTTATAAGACAAAGAATAAAATGTACCATTATGTTTAACCACCGTGATACATCGATTGGAGTGTTTGCTCACATATTTAAACTGACTGTGAACATGTTCCTTTTCAGCTCTCGCTCACTGGGCTGGGCTTTGTACACAAAGTGTACAAGGCATACATCATTTTGCTCTTACAGTCGAGCAATGTCTCAACACACTTGAACAAACTGTGAACAAAGGAGATTTTTCCGGATTGTGTGCAAACACACTTACTTTTAAGGGCCATGTCAGGCGGGCAAATACATTACCAACAGTAGAATCACTCAGCTAAAGGGGAACTACTTCCCTAATGGAGTCATCTCCTTGCTGACACTGATCACTGTGCAATGTCACTTGCTATCAAGAGATTGAAAAGGTAAGTGTTCTCTTCTGCCAATGACCCTATAAGTGGTAGATCGTCGCCTGTGACAGGATTGCTTGTCTGACATGGCCTTCAAGGTGCACATAGTTCCAAGCTGGCTGGAGCTTGCTTTGTGCACATGGGCATGGTCATGTTGGAACAGAAAAGGGCTTTCACAAAACTGTTGCCACAAGTTGAGAAGAGCATAATTGTCTAAAACCTTTGCATGCTTTAGCATTAACAGTACCATTTAATGGAAGTAGCTGAACTCAGAAATTTGAAGATGTGTCCACATACATTTGGCCATACAGTGTGTCTCTCAGGTACTATGAAGGCAAGTTCTCTTCACCTGAGATGACTGGTTCACCCACCTGGACTTTATATGGGACTCTCACTCTCACTAAAGCACATGCAATAATTTACATTAATTCATGATAAAGAGACTTCTTGGCTTGGGAGAGCCCTATAATTTTTGTAGGGAGATCTTACTGCTGAAGTACCCAGGATCTATATAAAGCTGGTTAGTTCTTTAGATGTGCAATATCCATCAATCAACTTGCATATTAGTTTTGGGCGATCTATCCCTTTTATGTAAGTAATTTACTTACAAAATCCAAGTGGACCTGTAGTCAAAATGAAGCGTATAGTAGATTGATACCATGCCTGGATGACATTAGTTTGGTTATGCATAAACAATTGACATTTGTTTTACTGTTTTCACCTTTTTTTTCACCCTCTTTTGTATCTCATGGCTTCTGATCCCCTCCAGCCTCCCTTAGCCACTTCCTGTCTAAATGCCCTCAGGGACGGTTCACACCACAAAGTCCGCATTCCAGTGCGTTCAGCCTCTGGAACGCACTGGAACACAAACTTTGTGGTGTGAACCGGCCCTCAGAGTAAACTGCATATATGCCCTGTACCAGCTTCCTGCAAATGACAAACGTGGGCCATATCCACACAATGCGCATCAACGCAGCTGCTTGTGTTATCAACTGGATGGACGATGATAGACTGTTGTCACCTCATAACCAGAAGTGCCTAAACAAAGCCTTTCGTGGCAGGATCACCAGGTTTTTTTTTATTAAAGCCATGATTTTAAAAAATAAATGTTAAACATCCAATGAAATTGCATTCAAATGTTAAAAGTTTTAAGTGTTTTTAGCATTTGGCTTTAGATCTATTTTACATGCCTTTGCACAAAGTCATTTGCAGATACCCCATGACCAATGCTGAGATACCGGTCATGGGAATGGGTACTAGAAAGATGCCAGTATCAGCTTGTGTCATGCACAAGCATTTACATATTTAAGTTTGTATAAATACAGCATGAAAATATTTGCTATATACGTTAAAAAAAACGATTTATATACAGTATAAAAATACTGTATAAATTTGAATATTGTAAGAATAAATGTATATAAAAAAATATATATATAAAATTATCTCAGTGTCTGCTTGCTGATGCATAAAATAAATTGGGCTAAAGATATGCCAGACTTATTTGTTGTCTGTAGTTTGACGCATAATGTTGCTGCGTAATAACTAAATTTAGCAGAAGCATGTAATGGAATGACAGAAAGTATTTCCAAAGCAATCATTTATGTTGATTAAAACAGTTGTCTCTTGTAAAAATATTTTTAAAAAATCTTGTATAACTTCTATGTTTTCATACATCATATATATTTTTTTCTTTTTCTTTTTTTTTGTTATCAGACGCCCAAGTAATTTCATTTTTCCTGGCTTCTATTAAAAAGATCAATAACTATGATTCCAGGGAGTCTCGGCTCATAAAAAGATGGAGCTGGTCGGTAATCACATATGAAGGTATCGGTTGTCATTAGCACGAGGATTGATCTGAGGAGACAGTACGCGTAGTGGCGTTTGAACATATCTAGATGGCTTCTGTCTTGTAGCTCTGCCCGGCAACCTTTCACCCTAACAATAATTAGGTTTGAAGCACAGCTTACTCTATAGGAGGAAATCAAATGCTAATATCAATTGTGTTCATCTTTACCAAAGCACAAAACCACTCCAAATAACGGCCTTGAATGGAAGGAAAACATAATAACTGGGGTTTATAGGGTTTAACTACTACATGAGCCGGTTGTATTTTAACATTATTACAGAATTACATTTCTATTTCAGTTTGCAGCCGCTATGAGTTCTTAAATAGGTATGAGTGGAGTGATTTCAGTAAAAATCAATTTCTGCAAAATTACCAAGTAGAGCTGCTTTGCCAAAATTTGCTTGAACAAAATTCTACTTTTTTTCCTATATTTACAGGGTGTGTTTTTCAGGGGGATGGGTTAAATTTAGAGTAGCTTTGTTCATTTTATTTAGAATTCTTTGTATTTTTGTTCTCTTCATGTGATTATTGTGTACTGTCGTCTGTTTTACTTTTTTTACTTCTAGAATAAAAGATTAAAATAATGGTTGTGAAGGGGCACATTTTTGGCATGATAACAGGTCTAAGATAGTCAAAACGTGCTTCATAAAACCTAAATTAAAGCCATTTAAAGCCCATCTCAACCTAACAATACACCAAAAACCACTTCAATTTCAACGTCTTTTTTTACTCCAAAATCCCCAGATTACACACAATTTGTGGGGAATTTATAACTCTAAGATTCACTCATCCCAAATCTTTAAACATGCTAAAAATGTCAAAGTTTTGCGCTCTGCAATATGCCAATGCTACTCAGTTTGCAGACAACTTTTCCCAAATTTCCCATCTGCCTGCCCTTGTAACAGATTCACTGCATTTACATGAAGTCTGCACAGAGGTTGAGGTTGAATTAGAAGCATCCAGCAACTAACAATTTCCTAAGCTAAGAGTTTACTCTTAGGGAACAAAAGGAGTAATGGGTGGCGGGGGGTGCACAATGTCTCAGATGACAACACTGGAACATTGTAGACAGATACCCTATTGAAGCTGAAAGCTGTCTATCCATGTCCACTATGTCTTTGGGTGCAATTCTTGGGGGGGAAAATGACTTTACTTGAAATGTTGGGCATGTCAGAGGAAAACATGGGGGTCTATCTATAGCATGGGTAGGCAACCTTGGCTCTCCAGCTGTGCTGAAACTACAAATCCAGTCATGCTTCTGCCTCTGGGAGTTATGCCTGTGAATTGCAATGCCTTATGGGATTTGTAGTTTCAGCACAGCTGGAAAGCCAAGGTTGCCTACCCCTGATCTATAGGGACATCTTGTTGCCCTAGGCACTTTTTAAAACTTTACTCCAGGCAGATCTCCCTGGTGTCATCAAGTACAATGCTGGACCCCCAGCCACTGCTGTTCTTGCATTATATGTGATGATGTAGGAGTGCCCACCCATATTCCAGAATTAGAGAGGGAAGAGGATCAGAGCCCCTGCAGTCCAGAGACTGTGGGCTAAGGTAGGGAATACCCTATTTCAGTGGCGGACCTACAGAACAAAGGGCCCTGGTGCAAGATTTTTTTTTTGACCCCCGTAGTTTTGGCCATGGGTATTAAGGCATCCATATTTACAGCAATGCAAAATGGCACAGGCTATAGAGGACTACACATCCCAGCAATAGCATTGCTGTATAAAGTACTGCTGAGATTTGTAGTCCTCTATAGGGGGTGCCTTTCTGCATTGCATTGGAACCAGCAGTACTTTATTCAGCATGACCATCAGTTAGGCTACAAATAATAATCATTTTAATGAATTATTTACCTTCACCTCTTCTGGCTGCTCTTCTGTCTTCAACTGTTACCTGGTGGGGGACTCTGCAGGAAAAACAACCCAGTGTCTGTGGGAGACAGCGCGCCTGTGTGCTCAGGTGGCTGCTTGCTGGGTCCTCACAGCTGAGGCCCCATCGCTACCCCTATGATGTGCCTGCAGGCTTCTTCATTCCCTGGCTCCCTCCCCAGCACATGGTGGCCGGCAGGCCCTATCATCTCTGCACCGAGAGAGTCGGGACCGGTATCCGGCAGCCGGCGGGTCTCCCCATCTCTGCTCTGGGAGTGTCGGATGATCACATCGGTATCTGGCGGCCGGCCGGCCCACCCATCTCTGTGTCGGGAGTGTCAGAACGGATGAACGGATGATCAGACACTCCCGGCGCAGAGACGGGGGGGGCGCCGGCCGCCAGATAAAGAGTCGATAGTATCCGGCGGCCGGCAAGCCCCACCTTAGCTCATCCCTTGGACAAAATGAGTATTAGCTAGGTAGGGAGGTGGCATATTTATTAATAATAATAATGGTACATACTTCCTGGATTCAGCGTTAAAGAGGAACTTTACCCATATCTTCAAATAACAAGAAATACACCTTTAGAAATGTTTAGTAATGACAATCTACACACACATACTTCTAGATAACTGCCAGCTTTGTATTCTTTGTATACCTTATTTCTCTTTTCTTCCCCAATCTTCTGACAGTGGCCACTTTAACTAAGGGCAGGTTGCTAGATCTCCCTTTATTTCTTTGAACTCTGGCACATATGACTAGGAATGTGACCATGCACATCATCTCAGGAAAGGAAAATGCCTTTCCCTGAGATCTCATGAGATTACAGATGAGATTTCCCAGCAATGCTCTGCTGATGTAACCTTCCCAGAATGCAATGCTTCGGCACAATTACATTGCTTGTTCCATATAGACCAGGAAGTGGAAAAAAGGAAATTGTAAGTAAAATAATAATATGTTTGTTTAGCTAATTAATGTAAGATGATGTAATATCAACATGCAGAGCTACATGGTGATGTGATTTTTAGTCAAAGGGGGTAAAGGTCCACTTTAACTCCAGGCAGATCCCCCCAGTATCATCAAGTGCAATGCTGGACCACCAGCCACTGCCGGTCCTGCAATATATGTGAGGACGTAGGAGTGCCTACCAATATTCCAGAATTAGAGAGAGAAGAGGATCGGTGCACCCGCTGTCGCAGGACTGTGGTAAAGAATACCCGGTCTTATCTTATCCCTTAGACAAAAAGAGTATTAGGGGCTGGCATATTTATTGATAATCATAATAATAATTTATACTTCCTGGAGTTCAGTGTTAAAGGCACATGCACGGACCTTTGTGGTGCTACTAGTAGCAGTCTGCTACTATAGTGTCATATGCCAGGCTTTCTTTAACATAAATGGACCCTTTAAATATATCCCACTAGCTTACTGTTCTGTTAAAAACAGCAATTTATTGTGAAAATAATTAAATTGATACCATGCATTATTATGTACAACCCACCTCCTCTTTAAAAACAATTTTTAGCACGGCCTGATTAAAAGGATTTTATATTGACATTTACTGTAACTCACAACAAATTCCTCACTCTATTTGGGCAACAAAAGAATAATTTATAAAGTTTTTTTTATCTTTATTGCAGATACAGAGAACATTTGTTTACTACAATGAAATCAATGCAATTAGAATTTTAAAACAGTTACATCAAATGCCAAGTTGTCTCTTTACAAGATCTAACAGTCCATGGTACTTAGAAGCAACCAAAGAATGATGTATTTGTCATTATGGTATCAATAACTGCAACTAAGTAAAGTATATGAAAAATTGGCTCCATCTTTTGGTATAAAAACATCAGTGGTGTTGGATAAATCCCCAAAATATTGGGATATGTATGGGCTGCATTTAGCAAGGGGCACTGGAGTGAGGGGGGTTATGTTGTCTTTTGCCAATAAGGTGCCATGTATACATTGACTACAAGTCCAGAAGCCTCCTACACAGTTATTGCTATAGCTCATTAGGAAACTGACTGAGCTGTGTAGGAAACATTTAGACCAAGGGTAAGCAAACTCTGGCCCTCCAGCTGTTGTAAAACTACAAATTCCATCATGCATCTACCTCTGGTAGTCATTCCTCTGGCTGTCAGAGTCTTGCAATGCCTAAAGGGATTTGTAGCAGGGGCGGACTGGGCCGGGTGACAATTGCCCCCCTCACCGCCAAGTGCAGCCTCCCATCTCCCAAGCTGTCAGAAGCTTGCGCGCGCTGGTTGCAGCTTCTGAGAAGATACGCTATTAGCGTAGCGGGTGCTTGTAAAATGCGCAGCCAGCTTCCTTGCTACCCTAATAGCATATCTTCTCAGAAGCTGCACCCAGCACACGCAAGCTTCTGACAGCGTGGGAGACGGGAGGCTGCACTTGGCGTTGGACCAGGTGAGTATTTTTTTGAAAAAAATGTTTTAATTTATGTATCATGTATTGCTGGGATTTGTATTCCTCTATAGCTGATGTTACATTGTGCTGTATGTTATACATGGGCATACAAATCCCAGCAATACATTGTACACAGTATGTATAATGTACTATTGATGGGATTTGTTGTACTCCTCTATAGCTGGTGGTATTCTGCATTGCGCTGTATAGAGGACTACAAATCCCAGCAATAATATATTATACAGGGCAATGCAGAATACCACCAGCTATGGAGGACTACAAGAAATCTCAGCAATAGTACATTATACAGCGCAACACGGAATACCGCCAGCTATAATGTACTATTGCTGGAGGTATTCTGCATTGCGCTGTATAATGTATTACTGGGATTTGTAGTCCTCTATAGCCGGTGCCATTCTGCATTGATTGCTGTAAAATTTTAGACTTTCCATTGCACACTTGCACACCACACTTTTTTTTCTTCCACCTCTCCAAGCTCGCTCCTGTGATGGACTACAATCTCAATACAAACTAGTAGTCCATCACTGGAGCCATTTGTTTTAATCCTGATTAACCGGTTAATTAAACTTAATAATCAGTTCACACAGTAGTAACCAGCACGCTCTGTATGCAGCTTCTAACAGCGTGGGAGAGGCGAGGCCGTGCTTGTCGGGTCCAGGGATCAGGTGAGTATTAAAAAAAAAAAAATTGGTTTATTTTATGTTCCTGAGGACATATTTTGTCAGGGGACGATCTCCTGAATCCGGGGACTGTGCCCAGAAATCAGGGATTATTGTAGGGCTGCAACAACTAATCGATTAAGTCAATTATAATCGATGATTGAAAAAGTTGTCAACATTTTCAATCATCGATGAATCCGCTTTCCATTAGTTGTCCCTGTTCACAGTTTCACACACGCTGCGTGCCGCACCTCCTCCCCGCCTCACGCTTGCCACTGCCAGACCTGCCCACCCACATCCACCCTCCACACGCCGCACCTCCTCCCCGCCTCACCCTTGCTGCTGCCAGACCCGCCCGTCCGCATCCACACGCCGCACCTCCTCCCCGCCTCACCCTTGCTGCTGCCAGACCCGCCCGTCCGCATCCACACGCCGCACCTCCTCCCCGCCTCACCCTTGCTGCTGCCAGACCCGCCCGTCCGCATCCACACGCCGCACCTCCTCCCCGCCTCACCCTTGCTGCTGCCAGACCCGCCCGTCCGCATCCACACGCCGCACCTCCTCCCCGCCTCACCCTTGCTGCTGCCAGACCCGCCCGTCCGCATCCACACGCCGCACCTCCTCCCCGCCTCACCCTTGCTGCTGCCAGACCCGCCTGCATCCACGCGCCGCACCTCCTCCCCGCCTCACGAGCGCCACCCACATCCATGATCGGCACAGGGACGCGGGGAGAAGAGGTAAGAAGGAGCAGGTGTGAGGGGATGACAGCCGCCGACAGACAGGCCCGATCTCAGTAGCAAGTTGTGCTGTATAATGTATTATTGCTGGGATTTGTAGTCCCCTATACAGGGAAATGCAGAATACCACCAGCTATAGAGGCATCCCTCCACTACCAGTGTGCTTTACATTTCCTAAACCAATAAATACATTCACACTACCGTTACATGGATGGCAAAAGTGGCAGACAGGGGCGGGGAGCAGGCAGGGGAAGAGGCAGAGCGGGAGCGGGGGCCAAGTTGCTGCACCATGGGCCTCTGGGTTGTACTTGCCCCCTGGGCTAAAAGTTGCCAGTCAGCCCCTGGTCCATGGCATCCAAAAAGCGTCCCTTTAGATCAAAAGCGGTTTTAGACCAGGTAGAAAACAGCGATAGGGAATTAGAATCACTTGCAGAATTGAGCGATAGCGATTCGTTGGGAAATTCGTCATCAGACACTTAAAGTGACAACATCGATTTACAATATAAAACAACAAATTGCCATGAAAAATAATGTACCGCTTTGGCATGCAAAAATACTGCATAATCATACCGCCAGGCAGGTTAATAACTACCCTTTGCCTCAGTGTTTCTGCCAAATACCAAATAGGGCATCAAGAAAGTCTAGAATTGAATACATAAGTAAGTAATGAAATATCAGTGTAATTTTGCACTTTTCTTCACCAGTATTAAACATAAAGCACTCTTTCATCTTACATAACTTCCCACTAACATACTAATAAGTCTGTAAAAAGAAGAGGCTGAATTATTAATACTGTTAATGTGTATACACACACAGTTATTTAATGCAGATTAACCGCATTAAATACTAAGAGAACAATGTGTGTTTTAAATCAATCTCGGTGGCTTTACAATGTGTTCCTATACATTACAATTTATATCCCCAGCCTTTAAAACCATAGCTAAGAGCCAAACCAGGAAGTCCATTACAGAGATACATAAAGTTACTGATTAGTAATAAACAATTCATAATGAATGTAAGCACACATCAGAAAGCAGATGTAGCATTAAGAAAGAAATCAGAGTGTATTAGTTTGTATGACAATAACAGACATCCTCTTCCCGAGCCTTCGTAGGGAGAAAGATGGTCAGCTGGGATGGATTTTTCTTGGCTGATTGTCTTTGTTCTCCCTTGTGATAGGCTGGCACCATGAGTGTCTCTCTATATGTCATAAAAAACAAAATTGCATATCTATTTGTCCAGTTCATTCATCATGTGTGAGTTATCCATCGCTTCTCGGCCTTTTGGCTAAAATCAAGAGTAGTATCTGTTCTTATCAGTTTTCAGAGGGGACCATTCTGGGGAGGATGGTTGCTAAGTACTCTCTGAAGTGGAGGTGGGTGCTGAGGCGCCTTTTTTTGAGCAGGGGGAGCTTCCTTGGCACTAATACCTCCTGATGGGGACGGGTGCTGCACCTCTGGTCTAGCCGGAGGGTTCCAGGGCGCAGGAGGCCCGTGTTGCTGTGCCCCCTGGGGGTGGCATCCCAGAGTGTGCCAGAGAATCACTTGGGTGTGGGACCCCACCATGATCCACTGACACTAGGTCACAACACTCTAGCTTTTTCTACACTACGCCTCTAGGACAGGCCTTATGGCTAACCCCGGGCAATATTTTTTGACTCCGGCCATAAGGCCTGTCAGCGTTGTGCACTGACACTTTATTTATTTTTGCACATTTTTTATGCACAATTGAGTCTAAGGGCTCCCCTGCCTCCCCCCACTTGGGGGTCTCTCTTCGGGAGAGCCCCCACCCAGTACTCGGTGGACCAGTTTCGGCAGGTCCATAAGGAGAGGGGTCTGCCGGCCTTCGGGTAGGTTGACCTAAGTCGTCCTTGCCCCTATCAGGAGCCTTTCCCCCCTGGGGGGGTTCAAGAAATTGTGGCCTTTCCTCTTCAGAGGAGGTCCAAAGCACCCTCGTGCACTCTTTTTTTAGTGTGTTGTGATTTCACGATTCACTTTTTTTCTTCACAGGGGTGAAGTTTTCTTCGCTGCACGCATCACGGACCTTAAGAAAAAAAAAACCTGTTGTGAGAATGGGGCAAACTTTGAATGTTCATAGTGTATTTTCTCTTCTGGTGAGGTGTTATTAATCGGTTTAATCATGCAGGACAGAGTAAATCGGAAAAACACTGCATTGTTACCACTAGATGGAGCTGAGGATCATGGAAAGTAAATTCATGTTACCAAGGAGTCAAAGTACAATCCAGGAGAACTCTGGAGAGAATGAACATATACATGTAACCATTGTTATCCCTGTAGTATCAATGGTTACATTTATATGCTCATTCCCTCCAGCAGTTTCTAGAATTGTAACATTGTGTCTCGTTACTAACATTATTTATTCCTATGATCCTCAGCTCCATATAGTGGCCATAATGTGGCATTTTCCTCATTCACTCTATTCTATATAAATGACCATACTGAAGTACATTTGAACAGAAAAGAAAATACACTAAGAACATTCCAAATTTCCCCATTTATTTTCCCTGTGTATCTAAAGCAAAAACGTTGTTGTTTGTTTTAGATAGAATAGGGAAATGTTAGAACCTTTGTCAGGCTTTCATTGCTGCGTGTTGAAGATTAATTCTCTCTATTAGGTCTGGTGACCATTTTCACTGGTACTGAAAGTAGTGGTAAAATCCAAAATTTGAACTTGACACTAGAACAGGAATAGAGGGGACAGCTTTCAACATGGACACTTGTTCCCGTGACTTCTGAGTAAGAGGGGATTTCCATTCATTTTCAGAAATCTTCTCTTTTTTCCTGTTGTGTCTATGGAATGGGAAGTAAAGGTAAATCTCCCCATTTGGCCTTTTTTTTTTTATTGAATTGTAGGGGAAGGGTTGAAACCCCTGTCAGGTGTTTGTCTCTGTCTGTGTCCCCATAGGGGAGATTATACTCCCTTCCTATGTGGTCACTGGGAAAGGAAGTAAGGAGAAATCTCTTCAAGAGGGACAGACATAGCAATACTACTAGCAAAAAGAGCTGGAACGTTTGTGTTTCAAGTTAAAGAGAAGAAAGCGGCAAAAACGTTTTGACAAAACTGTCCCATTCATTAGGTATTTTATTTCTACCTGGTGGGACCTGAATTTGAGAAAAAGCCTTAGGGATACCAGCTATAAAGGAAATAAGTAAAGCTTGCTCCCAGAGCTGGTTGAAGTGGAGCACCCATTGGTGAAGGTTTGTTTAGGCATATCCCGTCCCAGGGCCTGCATTAAAGGAAAGTTGGAAACGTATCTCACTTTGCACGGCCCAACGGCCTAGTCAGGAAACTGTCTATCCCACAAGGGTCCACAAGAAGTTAGATCACTCTTCTCTTTAGCTTAGCTCTCCACACCAAAAGGCCCAGAGAAGCTTCCTCCCCTGCTACATACACCCTGTAACTAAGCAGAAAGGGATCCCTGGAGGGCAAATAAGGGAACTACGTCCCCTACACACCCAGACAGCAGTAAAAGTTCCTTACTTGCATTTAACAATAAGGTATTTCTGGACTTACCTCTCTCTTCTCTTTCACTGGAAGACTTTAATCCAAGAACCCCTTGTGAAATCCTTTGGCGCTCTCTTCTCTTTAACTGGAAGACTTTACTCCAAGAACCCCTTGTGAAATCCCTTGGCACTCTCTTCTCTTTAACTGGAAGACTTTACTCCAAGAACTCCTTGTGAAATCCCTTGGCACTCTCTTCTCTTTCACTGGAAGACTTTACTCCAAGAACCCCTTGTGAAAACCCTTGGCGCTCTCTTCTCTTTCACTGGAAGACTTTACTCCAAGAACCCCTTGTGAAAACCCTTGGCGCTCTCTTCTCTTTCACTGGAAGACTTTACTCCAAGAACCCCTTGTGAAAACCCTTGGCGCTCTCTTCTCTTTCACTGGAAGACTTTACTTCAAGTACCCCTTGTGAAAACCCTTGGCGCTCTCTTCTCTTTAATTGGAAGACTCAACTCTAAGAACCCAGGTTATTTCCATGGCTTTAGAAAGCACCAGAAAGATCCTCTGTGCCCATCTGTGAGACCAGCCTAGGATGGTAGATAGATTAAAGTAGTCACTCGCACTCCATGATATTAAAGTCAATGCTGTTTATTGACTGAGATAACACACATCTCCTTAGCGACGTTTCGAGACCATGCGGTCCCGTCCTCAGGCAAACAGAGAGAGTCAGGATGGTGCCTAGGATGGTGACCAGCATTTTTTTGCTAACTTTTTTTTTTCTTGTCTGACATCCCATTTTGGTTGTATCTAATCCATCTGTCTTTGCCTATATTATTTCCCCCATGAAAACTGTAGTACTGTAGATCAAATGATAGTAGTATAATGGTGATATGTCTGTATTTGCAGCCACTGTATATAGAATATATTGATAGCTATATATGTATGTTATATTCTGCTTTACCTCAACAGCACAGTTTTCTGGAGTTCTTTTCTATGGGAAAGAAAGGTAGAAAAAATCTGTGAGATTATTTTTGCCATTATTTTAGTCTGAGGAACAATCTTTTCACTGTCTACTTTTCCATCTAAAAAATACTGTATAGGTGGGTTAGCCAGGTCAATGACATAATGCACATGGAGGAGCTCTTGGCGACCGACAATAATGCTTTCCCCAAGTTCTCGTCCCAATGGAGTGTGTGGATACACTTCTACGCTTCTGCCGACCTCCCGTCCCTCCTCTGAACTTACCCTCCTAGGAGGAAACGGGAGGCCTGTGCTCCCGAAGTACACCATGAATCAAAGCTCAGTGTCAGTGCCCCCTTTATATTGTTTTTCTAATATAAATTGACGATCAGACTGTTCACGTGGAGAATGTATTGTGTGGTACTAACGATGGCGACACCAGACTTATCCGTCTCGGGCAGACCCAATAAGGTTTAATAGGTATGTCTATTCAGAGTAATGTTATAAGCTCCCTCGCATGCTATAAGTGCCTTAGCTTTATATGATGTGTTGTATAACCTATGGAGCCGTGTCTGACGGCAGGCGGATGTCAATGTCGAGCCACTAATGTTTTTCCTTTTGTCTCCCAATTTTATGTCTTATGCTACTTGACTCTCGATGTGAATTGTCTGAATCCCTTTTAAAATGTTAATAAAAACACTAAAAAATACTGTAAACCTGTGATTTTGGCCATTCAGGCCAAGGTGGTAGACCCATTTGGTAGACTTCCTACTAATGCCTTTTCTGCACCACTCTGTGCCAATCAAGGCTCTGCTGCTTTCAGGCAACATGCTGGCAGGAAGAGAAATCAGAATGGTGGCCTTATCAATAAGCTGCTACTCATTCTTTGGGTATGTGTTCTAGACCAGGCTGTATTGTTTAGTGTGTAGTCTACAGAGCCTGATGAAGGGGACCCTGCGCGGCCCCGAAAGCGCTTGTCTTATGACTTTTGTCAATAAAATGGATTTACACTAATGTGAATCTCTGGATTGGAGTGCTGGTGACATCTTTCTATCTATTGTTGTATTGGGAGCGGCGCCATCCGCAGTCATTGCAAGCACCCATTATCATTGGGACAGACCGGTAAGGAGTCCAACAAGGTATATGGACTTTATAGTCTACAGAAACGTCTTAAAAAGCTAGGACCTGGTTGTGCTGTCTTGAAGGAGTGTTAGCGTCGGAAGACTGGATGCCCAAAACAAATCCTTTGGCAGTTCAATTGTTCAACTACGTATTGAACAACCTTCTTCAGTATGCACAATATATATTTCAGGTCTGCAGTTTAATTATCATTTCTTTCTTCCCTGCACCTTCAATGTAAGAACATCTCCATCTTAAAATCTGTCAAGTTAATTTTTTTGTTTGTGCATTGCTGTTGCAATTATAGTAGTAACAGAGATCACACACAGGGTAGCCATCAGAAATTTTGGGGCCCCTTACACGGGTTTAGGCCGGGCCCCCCCGCGCCGCTGGACGCAGGTCTTAGTGACGTGCTGGACGCAGGGCTTAGTGACGCGCTGGACACAGGACCCACCTGAGAGTGACCCTGCATAGATGCTGCACAGCCCTTCTGAGACTGTCTATGGTGGGCTCTGAAGGGGTCTCAGGTGGGCTGGTCAGGGCTGCATCCCTCGCCTCCCTCCTTTCCTTCCTTCCTTCCTAGCTCCTCTTACCTGCACACATGGCCTCCTCTGCCGCCGGACCGGCCAGAAGTGACGTCACGTCACTAACGTGATGTCACTTCCGGCCAGTCCAACATCAGACTAGCATCGTCGCTGATGGGGCCCTAGCTTGTCTCAAAGCCGCTGGAGCGGCAATGCTGGGGCCCGGCATTGCTAGGGCCAGGCCTCCGCCTCCTTGCCCTTCACCGTCGGCCGATAGTCATGTAAGGGACCCGGGCGGGCCCCCCAGGCTGCCCGGGCCCCTTACATGAGTATCGGCCGTACCCCCCTGATGGCTGCCCTGATCACACATATGTATATACAATCTCCTCGACAAAAAAATCTTCCAACAGTTTGTCTCTTTTGTCTCTTATGTCTGCAGGACAAATCTTACGTACATTATAGCCAAAACAAAACTTGTTTTAGCTGCTTAACATCCATTGAGTTAGTTGACCAACCCTTTTTTCCTTTTAAAGGGTCAGTCTACACAAAAATTATAGTTTAGCTATAGGTGGAGTCTGGTTGGCTAATAGGCCTCTGGCTTTCTTTATGTCTTGGATTCTCCAACAGTGAGATCACCCTGCCATTTTCAGCCCTGTTCCTGTCCACCTGGGAGTTTAAGTAGTTCCTGCCCACCTATGTGCGTTCCTCCCAATGCTGTATTTATAATGAGGCAGTCCTGCCTCAGGTGACATCTCATTGGGTCATGTTGGGCCAGAGCATTCCAGAGCTCTTAGCAACCTGAGGTGTTTTGGGTGGAGTCCCACCCAGCTTATTGATGTCACTGTTTGGCAGAAGCTCAGTGGGATGCTCTGGAGGGTGTCCCATCCAGCTCCTTGCAACCAGTGATGTCAATAAGCTGGGCAGGGCCACAAACCACCCCCGTCCCACACCACCAACCCCCCCACACTGGGAACATCCACCACAAGCCACCGGCACCACACATCCCCCCACCTTCCCCAAACATGCACCGAAAGTAGCTAACCCGACCCAACTTCCCCCTAGGAACGTGCATCATGAGCACCAGCCCCCTCCCCCAAGGTGGCGAGACGTCTCGGGCATCCTTGGTTCCTCCTGTTTCCTTCGCCATGTAAAATATAACGAATGGACAGAGGAGTGCAGACTCAGGAACTCAGCACAGAGATCTCCCCAGTAGAGTCAATGAGAGAAAGAGAAGAAACTATCAGGGGTTTAACTTTTCACTACCAAAACTGAAATATCAGGTGGATTGATTGTAACACAAAGGAAAATAAGTGGTAGCAACATTTTGTATATGGATCTGTATATAAAGTTAAATTTGAAAAGAAAATTAAAGGATATCTGTGTTAAAAATATTTGTAAGTTCTATCCCACTCCTAAAAACCATATGCATCTAGAAGTTTGTATTCTTACTTATTGAAGATGCCCATAGTATGGACTTCCTCAATGCACGGACACCATTTCTCTCAGCCCTGCGAATATGTTCTTCCTTGTGTCACCACTCTTAAAGACCCTGCTGTCTGAATCTCAACTGTAATATTATCAATGCTTGCTGAAAGCAATGCATGATGAATTATGTAGTCTTGAGAAATGGAGATTGCATCACATGAAGCAGCAGGGAAAGAAATGCAAAGCACACTGGGAGTCCAGGAAGTTGTTGGAAGTGATGGGCAGACGGAAGGGAGCACTCGCTACATAAAATAGATTTTTTCCAGTAAGCTTTGGTTGTATTATTAGAAACAACTCTAGTATGTATTCCTATTACAATGCTGATGTTATAACAGGAGAGGATATGCTGGGACTCTACAACTCCTTTAATTGCCATATTTTGGATGTTAAAGTTAGCCAGCATTCAATGGGAAACTCTGCCTACCCCAAGTTACTGAGAGCCCAGAGAGGTCTGCGACCCTACATTGTACCCCTTTTGGCTAAATACAGAAGTTTTTGGCCGGTCCTGGCCATATGGCTGTACAGTGACACCACATATAGGGTGCCATTAGGAGATTTACCATTACTCATGACAGGGTAACAGGGCTCTTCTATCACAAGTTCTGAAATGCTTTCTTTGCCTCTGAAGACACATCTGTAAGTGTGCGTCAGGGGCAAATAAAAGAAACACAAGGATGCAATATCTCTGCAAAGCATGCACATGCTGTAATACAAGAGAATACCTGGTGATCTGCCAAACAAATCTACAGAGCTTCTAATATCCTATTTAAGCTGACAATGTTGCCTCTGCTGCACTGAAATCCCAAGCAGTGTTGTCAGCCCCACCCTGTGCTCCATTCTAGACTACAGAACACTTTCAGCTGTCCTTGCCTCCATAAGGCGGAGGTGTTCTGCAGTCCAGGAGAAAAAAATAAGAACTCAGGCAGGGCTGACAACACTACTTAGCATTTCAGTGCAGCAAAGGCAGCATTGTCGGGCTATTACAGGAAGTTAGAAGCTCAGTAGATTGCTGGCAGGATCAGCAGGTATCAGCAATTTTGTGTACGTACAGCGGTTTTTAAAGGGGCAAACTGTTGGTAAATATTCACATTTTACAGAGATGTACTGATTATGACTTTTTTTTATTTTGCCTTGACATGCACTTTAAGTGTAGTACTGAGGTAAGGGTCATTATTGAATTGCAGAGCTGCCTTCAGTGCCCCTTCAGATCTCTGTAGACAATCACATTTCTCCAGACTGGGATGTCATGTATTACACGGCCTTGAGACATCACCCGATTTAGCGGACTGTACAAGCTTAAAAGGGAAACATGAAATCTATGTGAACACTTTAGAGCTGTCAGCTTCAATTTGCCCTGACAGCCCCAGACACAGCCATGCTGCCACAGTATTGAGCAGTTGTGACTATGTCAGAGAGCCCACTTGAATTAGTCTGGAACGTTGAGCTCTCTCAGCAATCTGCTTAACAAGGGTAGCCAGGCCGGGATCATATTCCTGATCAGTGCACAGCAGGCTGACTTAAAGAGAAACTAGAGGGAACTGTCATCATTAAAATACCTGTGCATACTGGGCTAAATAGCTAAAAGTAATTGAGAAAAGGTAGAATGTACAAAAATGTTATAAGCAGAAATGTAAAAAATCTGAACTGGAACTTTATAGGAGCCAGAGAATGTGACTTTTAATGAAAGGCATGTTTCCCAGTGGGTGGATCAATGCACCCGGCCAAAATAAAAGAAGATGTATTATAGCCTTTTGTAGTTGGGACTTCAAGGCTCATGGTGTCAAGTAAAGCCAAAGACAACACAGGTATAAAGAGGAGATGAGAAAAGCAACATGTGTAGTAATTTATAGCGCCTCTGGATTTTATGAAAGGCGCCATTCAAAATGTTTTTTTTGCTACAGGGTATGTCTTATATGAAGGGATTCTTTATAATGCAGTAACCTGTGTTAGCAACACCAAGATGACAGACAAGGTGATGAGCAATAGATGAGTCTAGCTGCAGTCACAATAGGCACATATACTGAAGATAATCAGATCATCATGGCCAAATATAAAATTCCCAGTGTATGTACAACCCTGCAGAGAAAGAATCAGTCTACACTGACCACACTGCAGGAACACTGAGCTACCCTGCCTGAAGGGACATCTTAAATATTTAAAGTATTTGGGGGGATAAAATGCTAAAGCTACAGTAGCTGAAACAGGAACCAATCAAATGTAAACCTGCAGTGAAAAATGAGAGTTATATGCTTGCATAGTTGTTAAAGTGACACTAAATTTAGGAGCTAAATCTTAAAAATGCATTCAAGTACCTGAGCTATTATCAATACTGGAACTTATATGTTTACCACTCAGCTGTAGATCTGCAAATCATCTCTGAATTACTAAGTAGAAGGCCAGCTCCCTCACTTGTCAGGACTGCAAGCTCCAACTTTCATTAATTCCAGGTTCTGCCCAGTTGCAAATGGACCAAAACCTCTAGCTTGCAGCTGCCAAACACTCAGGGTCAGAGTTAAAGTGACATTAAACCTTTAGGTTTTTTAACATAAAACAATACTGTAATGTGTGTCTTACTGTAATCCATGGTTGTTTCCCTTCTCTTTGCTGCTCTTCCTTTTAAATCTGTATCTGTTCTCATGCTGGGCAGAACTTCTGTTTTGCAGCAGACTGCCTTGTCTCATGAATGGATATATGGTGTCTGTGTATAGGTTTGTATAGGTTTGTAACATGAGTCAGCACTACAGGAAGGGGCCCTGAGCTGCAAAGGGAAGTTCTCCCCAAGCATGAGAAGACATGAGGATTTAAAAGGAAGAGCAGCAAAGAGAAGGGAAACAACCATGGGTTACAGTAAGGGACACATTACAGTATTGGTTTATGTAAAAAAATCTGAGGGTTTAATGTCACTTTAAACCATAGTTATGCAAGCTCTTCATTTCAGTTTACCATATAACCAAAATGCAAATTCAGAGAAACAGCAGCGTATTCACTTTAAAAAAGAACACTTATAATTTCTGGGTTTCCCTTGTCTCTAACAGTCATACATATGTGGAAGGATTAAAATAAAACAAAAGCTGTGAATTGCATGTTACAGCTGAGCAAAGCTGAACCCAGAAAAAACTTTGATTGAATAGGAACGTTCTTAGTTTTGCAGTGTGTAAGATGTGAATTAGCATCACAGAGTTGAGGGGGGCACAAACTTGCTCAGGGTCTAGGGTACTATGCTTTTTTATGAGCTTCTTCCCGATTGCAATAAAAGGAGGTAGCTATTGGTTCCATTTTATCAATTCTTCTTTTGTAAAAGGTTGGTTGTAGTAATCACTAAAGACTTTCCTCCAGGTCTTCACATGTAAGTGAGATGTGTGTAGCATGATCCATGTGCCACATCTCAGTGTGGTCTAGAAGATATGTTGGACACAGGACCCCTTCGTCAGTCAAAGTGTCTGACGAAGGGGTCATGTGAGGCTCCAAAACGTTGCATTCACATGACATGCTAAAGGAATACAAATAAAAAGAACATTCTGAAGCAGAATGGTGTGCGGACAACATATCTTCTAGATTGTACATTGTGGCGCCATCTACCAGTTGCTCCAGCACCCGTTGGATTTTGGGGTTTAATGTCACTTTAAGGGCAAGCGTTGCCCCCAAGACATCTACTACTGTCCATAGGCTGGTTTCCATCTGGCTTCCTCTACACAATCTTTGGAGAATCCTTGATCTCTTTTACCCAGAGCGTAATCTTTAGCACTTAATGTACACCTTGAGAAGGTCAGCGTGGTCACCAGGCACACCAGCACTCATTGCCAGAACAGAACCCCCACAGATGCCATGCATCTCTCTTCAGCTTCCCAGTCATGTTCGGATCAAACATACTCAAGCTTTACTCCACATTCGGTACATTAACAACACAGTATTTAGTTTTACTCCCACATAAATGGTATAACATTCAGTGCTTGGCATATAGGACGTCACCGTTGGCAATCGGACCAGCACAAAATTAGCGTTCAAGTTCAGGTAAACTTTCTTCCTGGCTTGCACTTCTCCCATACTATAGGTACCTCCTCACCTCATGATACTCACACCTCATGGCACAGGATCATATTTTAGCCCATCCTTTCAGTGAAAACCCTGCCTCAAACTTTGCAGGAGACTCTGGACTCTCTCCAACCTCTATCTAACCCTGCTCACTGTTCTAAATATCTTCCAGCAGAGGGAACAATCATCAGTGACAGGCAGGTTGCAAGAACCCAAGGGCAGGACTAACACCCTCTACATACATAATGAGCAAGCTATAAAAGTGACAGTGGCAGAAACCGGGTTCTAATGTGTTCTAGGGACCATTGAGTGAAACCCCAAAGTTTTTCGTTATCACTGGAACAATCTTTAAAAGACATTAGCCAATCACAGACTGTGGCCAGTCCTTTGGCCAACCTGAATTGCAAACTGCATTGGTGAAAAGTGATGTCAGGAACCTGCCTTAACTTTCTGGAAGTGGTGAGTTGTGTAGCGAGTGTTTTTCCTCTGGCATGTAGAAATAATAGGCTTACCTACCTGCCATATCATAAATGGCCACAAGATGAAGCTGAAAAGAAAACATCTCTGTTAATAGCAACCTACATTGTTTTCCTTTAATAAAACTCACAACTCTCCAAAGAGAAGGAAACAATGAGATTGGGGTGCTCAAACCCATATTACACCCAAAATATGGATGGAACATAGTACAAAATGTGGAATAAGACTTTAAAAAGTGAACCACATTATTGAGAGCCTGATGCCAAGCAGATAGGATTGCCTAAGTTTGGTATAAAAGAAAGTTTAAAGTCACTCTGTCATGAGAAAAGTATGGAGCCTACCATTGCTGGCCCACTTTAAAATCCTGGTTGCCTGGCTTCAATACCTCTAAGTCATTGACTGGGAACAAGACTGCTGTAAATGGGTGTTACAACAGTGTCAGAAGTACTTTTCTCTAAATTTGTTCCACGTTAGAGAATTAGGAAGCATTAAAACATGGTAGTTTGGGGCTTCTGTCACCAGGAGGAGGGGGTTGGCAGGGTAGCAAAGGAATCATATTTGATATTTAGGGCAATTTAAAGTAACAGGGTTATTCACAAAAGGGTGAAGAGTTTTGAGAAGGCAGGAGAAGTGAAAAATCTAGGACAACATAGCTGAACTGGAAAGTGAGCTGAATGGGAGAAGTTTCCCAAATCAGCTATGTTGTCCTAGATTGTTCACTTCTCCGGCCTTCTCCAAACTCTTCACCCTTTTGTGAATAACCCAGTAAATCTTTACTAAGGGAAATATATAGGCTGCCATTGCTCATCTCCTTTTGAAAATTGCCTGGCTATGATACTGACTCTCTGACCAAGCGCCATTTCAAAAGGACAGGTCAGAAATGGCAGTCTCTTTGGGTTTCTGAGGAAGGGTTTTCTTTCAAGTGGAAGAACGGACCAGGCTATGGACGTTTAAATATTTATGACTTCTTAACTTGGATAATCTTTAAATTAAGCCCTCATGTGTTGGCTGCATAGTGTTTCAATATAGTTAATAATACTGTAGAGGTTTTGGTGCACTTCAACTTTGAGGATGAATTGCTCCAAGGCTCCATTGCTTGTAGCTACAGGGCTCAGTCCATTTTAAAGCTCATTTACTCCTTAAGAAGATGTAAATATTTGAATGTCCTTAGCCTGACCATAGAGCTACTTTGAAGCAGTATTCTATTTTATGCTATACTAAGGTTCTTCATTTAAAACAACAAATAAAGCCCTGATGTATAAATTTGCCTTCAATATCTTTCCCGACCGGCATTCTCCTTTAAAACGCCTTCTGAAGCGGAAATCTCCTTCGATAAACCACCATTTCATTGTCAAACAAACTTCTAGCCCAGATCTGTTTTGTGTGATACCACAAGTTAAAACTCAATGATATTGATACAATAAAACATGATGATGTGGTAAGGGGAAAAAAATGTGTTAAAGGATTTGGTTACATAAAGACTCAGGTTAAAAGGCTCTCGACTGTCTCACTCACTGCGGACATTCCCTAAACCACATTTCAACCACAATCGAAGGTATCCATTCTGATTGGATAGTGCTGTTCACGAGGAAACAAAAGGTCTAAGCCATCACTGGTGAAGATCAGAGAGGTCAGAGTAGCCAAACATTAGTACCGGAAAAAAAAAATGAGAACAATATTTTCGTTCATTACGGAGTGTGTGTTTCCCCGAAGTCACTCCTGTCTCTTGATTGCATAATTGCTTCTGAAAAGCCGAACAATAGAAGAAATGGAATGTCTTTGTACAATATACTAATGCACAATGCTTTCAAAAAGAAAGAGCATCTGATAGCTCAGCACAATGCAGATTGGAGTGGTAGGTAATAACTCCGAGCAGACAAACCACAGTCTTCTGAAAAACCACATAACAGGCAAGGAATGCTGAGAGGAGCCCGTATAATTATTCATGATAGATAACTGTATTAAAAATAAAATAGAAAGGACTGAGGGTATTACAATACTGGCACACGATAAAACATGGAGCATTGTATTGCTTGCAGATCTAAGTTACCGTCTTTTGAGAAAAAAAAACATTTATCTATTGGCTGCAGAGAAAAAGTCCTCCGCTTTGGTGAATGGAGTTCTTTTATTGCTTGGAAAATAAATTGTGCTACGGAGGTGGATACAAACATGGATCGCACGACAGGGTATAAATAATGTAACAGAAGTATTTAAGCTGAAGTTTTTATAAAGAAAAACTGAACAGGTGCCAGTGCACTCATAAAAGTACTCATGAAAATGTATTTAATCCCCTGCCATTCATTTGTAATGCGCAGATCGGAGGCTTCTCAATTGTCTGGCCTTGCAAAGTAGACCCCGCTTTTTGTTTTGTTTTTCCTTTTGTGAAAAGACCATTAGAACACCGGCGTCCATTCTGAGGAGACACAATGGTGGAGAGACTTATTGACTTGAGACTTACTAAATGAGAGTTGTAAAAAATGAGAGAATTAAAACAATATATTTGGCAGGCAGACAGAGGACTGAATATACAGTATATAGAAGGACAGACAGATGAACAGTTTTAAAGTTAGACTTGAAAAATGTTATGTTACTTAGATACAGCTCAATGAAACATAAAGGAAATCTGTTGAGTTTCCAATGCTATCAAACTGGCACCCAAAACTCAAGGCAGGTATCTGCTTGAGCACCAAAGGAGCCCTAAAACCATTGCCTTCTATATTGCAAAACCTGTCTACAGCAAACATAATCATGATTTAGCCCATGCCTTCTGTGTCTCACTATGTGTCAGACGTGCTTATGGGCTGGCAGCGTGGAGAGGAACCCACTGGCAGGAAGTGGCCTGACAAATCTGAGAGCAAGGTACAAAAGGGGCAATCCAAGGGGGTAGTCAAGGTCCAATACGCATCGAAGCAGGCAACAGAGGTTCAGAAGCGATAAACAGTCCAAGGGATCAGCAAACAGGAAGTCAAAATGAGGGGTCAGGGAGCAACAACAAGATTCATAGATAGATGGGCTAGGCGATCACACCATAGGGAGGAATAACTCAGCAACAAGGAACTGAGGAACCTCCCCCAGCAAGGCCCACACGTGATAGTCCTAATGGGCGCAGGCACACGTGTCCACCTTGCATTTCACACCTGCAACCCCGGCGCCAGGAGTTCTCCCAGGCTAGATGAGACCCCGTGCCCTGCACCGTACCCGTTGGACCCGAGGAGACGTAACACCCCTGGTTTCCTGACACTATGGGATAGGGACGGATGCCATAGCTCAAAAAATCAACATTGAGATACAGGACGTGGGTGGGATGGGCCGGAGCTTGGCTTGCTACATTAAAGTTGTACTTTGCATTATAGAGTTTCCCTGTTTTCCAAACTCCTAAAGAACTCAAATACCAAAAGATACTTGCACCAACCTATGCTTCCTTCCTTTAGTTTAGTTATGGCTTTGTTTTTAGTGTACCTCGGAGGTAGTTCCATGATGTTAAGTTGACTCCTATCCTCAAAATGAATACAGACCTACAGTATGTTTATCCCAAGCATGTAACATATTTTAATTTTTTTTATTTTTTTTTACAGTTGATGGATTCACTACCTTTGCTAGATGTCTGTTCCAAGCATCTTCTATTATTTCAGTAAAATAATACTTTCTGAGGTTGGTTTTAAACTTTCTTCCTGTTAGTTTGATGTTTTGACCTTGGTTTTATATTGAAAATACTGCCTTTTTAACCCTATTCACACTGTATTCTATATAAAGGTTTCAAACATGTCCCTTCTAGCTGCAGGTTAGGTCAACAACTTTGTACTGGCCAGCACGTGTGATGACTGGCCTCACTGGCCAACAGGACGTCACAAGCAGTGGAAGGGGCAGGGCTACACATTGACCGTATAGGGTTTGGTTACAGTTTCCTTTATGGAGTACCCTGGGACTAAATATGCATAGTTTCTGCAGAGCCCATTCTGCTCAATATATAGGAATGCTCCGTAAAGAAACGTTAAGCCAAAGCCTGCGCAGTCAACAAGAAGCCATGTGCCTTCCTATCAACCAGAAAGGCTGCCCATCACATTTACTGGCAAATACTGTTTCCTTTATAGAACTACTGGGGGTATCTGCATAGATACTAAATACACATGCGGGACAAGGAAGTGTCATTTTCTCCAAGACAGGAGCCAACTTAACGCTGTGAAACAACCACAAGGGTTTACTTGAATAACTTCAGTTATTTTACAGGTTTTCTCTATTATAAACTGAAAAAATAATGATTGTTCAACAAATCTGCTACAAATAACACAAGATAAAGAGGTGACTTTGGGTTTAATATATTTTAAACCAATTATGATCAGCTTATTAGTTTGAAATAAATTAAAACAAGTCTGCTTGAGAGCAGCTGGTAAAAAGCAGGACTATAGAGGAAAACACACGTTCCAGTTAGGAACTGATCCGGGGTACCTTCATTAAGGAATGCATTTTTATTGGCATGTACCGTGAAAACCAAACACCCATCAAATTCCTTTCTCAAATTAAAGAAATTTTATACCGATGATACTTCGACATTTGAAGAGAAAAAACGCCCACATACTACCTGCTGTGTGCCAATACAATCACGTTGCAGGAAATTAATTAGCTGTGCTTATCTGCTGATTTATTTAAATATAACAAGAGGGAACAATTAAGCTATTGATGAATGGGGACAATTACCAGGTGCAGAACACTGTGAAA
Source organism: Nanorana parkeri (assembly GCF_000935625.1). Taxonomy (NCBI): domain Eukaryota; kingdom Metazoa; phylum Chordata; class Amphibia; order Anura; family Dicroglossidae; genus Nanorana; species Nanorana parkeri. The sequence goes on along the minus strand of NW_017306795.1, from coordinate 469,021 downwards.
GGAGCAGTTGAAGTAACAAAAGTTGGCATAGGAACCCTGAGTTTACACCATAATCCTTCTGCAACGTGTAACATGCCTGCTCTCTTTACTCTCAACGTGCAGTTAGGGGATCATGATCATCACTGTGTAAAGGCAAACCCCAACCACTTTATACTCACTTCTCCAGCTATTCCTGTCTCCGTCGTGGCTGTGACTGGCATTTCCAATTACCCATTATGTCCAGGAATAAGGGAGTATGTGGCCTCCCCCCATGATGCAATGCTCAGGTCTTGCAGCCAATTTCTAGACCTGAGCACTATCCCTTGACTATGGAGTGACATGGTATAGCTAATTATGGTTAGTCTCATTCAACTGGACTTATTCTGTAATGTTGAGGATGTTTTGCTGCTTATCCAAGCCACTTTTTCAATTCTAAGGAGTCAGGAACATACCCTAGCATTTGTATCCACACGGGTAGAATAGACATAGACATCCTAATCCAGATGTTGATTGCCCAAGAACAGAATGGGAGGTGTGAACGTTGTGGAACTTTCTCTGTCTTCCACATAATATGTCGTTTTACCATCTCTACTGTGGCAATTTGAGGACAGTTCATACCTTGGAAGGATCAACACTTATGCAGATGTTCTGACACCAAGTGATGGGAGCATGTAACTAGGACAAGGTGGTTCCACAGCTTTCACACTTACCGTCTTGTTCTTGGACAATCTGCCTTGACAATTCCATGGTGATTGGATTAAGGTGACTGTGCCTGTGTGGATACAAACACTGTGGTATATCCTTAACACTCATTAGAACTGAGGAATCTCTGTGGATATGGTGAGAAACGTCTTTAACAAGTCCAATTGAGTGTGGGAATGTGGAGTATTTTCAGTGTCTGTGAAGGCTCTCATTTTTCCTGGTCATGGAATATTTGTAGTGGTTGGCCATATTCATTTGGATTTGTTCTTTAAATATGGATACTGTTTCAGCGCACACCTAAGTAGTTTCTTCAGGTCACCATACCCCAAAAGTTATCCATGTGGCTAGATATTGTTCACTCGGACAAACTGTTGTAAAGCATTTGCAAAGCTTTCAGCAAACTCCCAGCTGTTAAACTTCAGCTCTTTTTTCAGGATTTTAAATGGCTGTCACTTTAAAGACCAGCTCCGGCATCCATGCCCCCTCCCCCTTGATTGACCTCCCTCCCTCTTTTATTTGTATACTTACCTTCTTCTTCTACAAGGTTCATCTTTGCCCCTTCTCCATGCTTGGGGGTCCCTACTAATGTACCTACCACAGACATGATGACATCCGTGCCACTCTGCACCCGTATGCTGTAGTGGAGAAATGGAGGAAAATTAACTAGAAGAATGAGATGTTGAAGCCCAACTCCAAGTCCGTCCCCCCCATTCCGCCTTGGAGGTCCCAACTTCCCCATTTGTAAGCCCAGGATGGCTTGATGACCCACCCCCAAGGATACCATGATTGATACTCTGTGCTCATAGAGAATTGGTGGAATAGGCATCATTCACAGAGTCACAGAGATGAGCTCATCAGCCTGCTGCTTCTCCTTTCACTGTTCAGTAACAGACTAGGGGAAGGACAAGAACAAGTTGTGTTACTTATAGGCAGCAGAGCAAAATCAGGTCTCCTGCCCTGCCAGGCAGGATTATGCTGTGTGGTAGGGCTGTGTAAATCTCAGAACTGGATGAACAGAAATACAAATGCTTTGAAAGGCAAAATTGTTCCTATAAATGTATTAAATCTGTGTATTTAGCTGTTAGCCTGGATTCCAGCTTTAACCCTTTGCCTTACAAAGGTGGCATTTACAGTTCTGCTATAAGCTCATGGTTGCTTTAGCGACCACCCCCGCCTGCACCGCTGCTGCCGGCCGCCGGCATCTGGGGGCTCTAATTCCTGCCTGGAACGGCTCCATCTGTGTCAGCATGGATCCTGTTAGTTTCCGTATGACAGCGGCTCTATGCATAGCCGAACGGGGGATCAATAAATATCATTGATATTTACCGATCCTCTGTGCAGCACAAACACTGGAGTGATCGTCGATTTACATCACTTCCTGTTCATTCATGATTTTCTCAATGGGGAGAAGCACTCACTATGGAGGCTCCTCCCCATTCAGAAACTGCTGAATATTAAAAAATATTTTACTATCAGCAGTTTGTGAATTAATGGGAAGCCTCTGTACTGAGTGCTTCCCATTCATTGAGTGCTGAGGCTGCAGAAAAAGAAATTGAGGACTCTGTGTCCTCAATTTCTTTTTCTATTTCCAAAGGGAAATGTCAGGGGTCTGTTTAGACCCCAGATATTTCACCGTAGCCCCCAGTCCACATCCAGTTAAAAAAAAATTTTTTATTAAAAAATAAATAAAAATGTGTAAAAAAAGCTAATAAAAAAAGCACAACCCTCCCTCCCCCACACACATAATGTACACGTGCACCATATTGTGGTGTACACCATGCACATGCGCTGCAGTGCATTGTTAGAACGCATTGCAGAGCATGATTTTTTTTCTTTTAAAAAAAACATTAATTTAACTGTGGCAACGCATGGCAAAGCTTTGCGACGCATTGCCATGCGTTGTGATACCTTGTGATGCAATTAAATATACGCCTTTAGTGCATTGTTAGAACGCATTGCAGAGCATGATTTTTTTCTTTTAAAAAAAACATTAATTTAACTGTGGCAACGCATGGCAAAGCTTTGCGACGCATTGCCATGCGTTGTGATACCTTGTGATGCAATTAAATATACGCCTTTTATCACAACACAAACACCAACACAACTATTTTTAACATAAGTCGCTTATTTACAGTTTTGCGTTCCTTCAGTTTTTTGTCTTTTTGCAAATGTCAAATTTGCAAATATTTGCCATTTATTAACTCAATACAGTTTTATCTTCAGTCAGAATTAAAAAAATGTTGTGCGCTGATACTGATTTTGGTGTGTTTTATCAATTGAATTGTGTATTTTTATTGGTTTAATATTCATTTGAGAAACATTTGCGCAATTATCGCAGGGCCTACAAATTTAGTAGCACCATCTTTTTATTCTACCGGGCCTGCACTTTCAGAAAATATATGTTTGGGGACTCTTTTATAAACGCTAGCAACCCAGTCGTTGAAAATCAAATCAATGGGAAAAATTGCAAAAATGGCGTGGCCAGCTGAGGTGCAAAATGTTGCGGAAGGCTTGGCAGCAAAAAGGGTTAAAGGGAGAAGCAGAGAAATGGTACTAACAGCGAGAGGGATCTCCTATTTTATACTCAAATGACAACCAGTTTAGTTTATTAACATATTTTTAGCATTAACATTTTTCTCCATTCAACTATAAAGTAAAAAAGCAGATTCTCCGTGACCCAGTGTGCTGTCTATACTGTAACACTTGCCCTGCAAACTTATAAATTCACTATGTAAATGACAAGCCGCACAACTTCTTTAATTGAATTAGCCTTAGACTGTGCATTTTTCTTCCCTACCTCTAGTATATTGTATTTACATTATAGAAAACATCTTTCTAAGAAAATGATAAATGGAGCTCAATGAAATTGTAATTTTCAGAAATGGGTTCCAAGCCGTCTCCAATCATAAAGTAATACAAAGCCATCAAAGGGACCCATTTGTTTCGGCCTCTGACAAAATCCTTGCGTGTTGTATAACTTCAGCCCAGTATAATAAGTAGCCTGGCTCCAATATGTTGCATTCTATTGCAGATAAGACGCGATACTAAATCACTCTTCAAAAGTCTAACTATAAAAGACCACTAATGTCTACTATAGCAAGCCAGATCAGAGATTATATGGCTTCCATTGGTTGCTATAATTTACAACGGATAATTGTTATAACATCTGATTTATATGCTAAGTGAGCAAATAGTCATTCCAGAGAAGGTTTTCTTCTGGAATCATCAGTAAAAGATTATCGGACATTTGTGTTAAGGTTCCTTTGCTGCTCGGGTTCATTGGTATACAGATCCAAAAAAAAGAATGGTAGTCAGTGATAAGTCAGGAGGAAATCTAAGTGGTCAGACCAACTGGGAAGTCTAATCTGATGTGGTAGGCAAGCAATAAAGTCAAAGTGCAGGCAACGGTAAGGTGGGAGGGCAACTTTGTTTGATCTTTCAGACTTCTGCCTTTCCAGTATTGACCCCCAGCCTGCCCTTCTGACCCTGCTTCTATCTCCTATTTGATACTTCACTGTCCACCTGTTGAAGACCATGGCCAGCTCTGTACTCCTCCTACTGTCCCCAGTTTGGTACTTTGGTACCTGCTTGCTGATTACCCTGGCCCTCCTTTTTGAGCCTGCTCCTGTCTCCAATACATGCCTCATACAAGCGCTCTAAGCCTGCTTTTGCTGTCCTCCTCCTGTACCAGATTGCCTCCCGTCACAATATTGAATAGTCTTGGGCTGGAAAAGCAAGAGAGAGCACCCCTCATTATCTCACTCTCCTACCAGGTATGTGACAGAGGTTTGTGGGTTCAAGAACTGGCTAGATTGGCATCAGGAAGCAGCATAGACCTTTTAAGGACACCCATGAGCAAGCATGTTGATATACTGTATTTCACAGGCAGTGGGCAGATCATTCCTGTTAAAAGTGCAAGGGCCACTCACACAGGGTCAAAAAGTTAGTGCAGCCAGATGTGCTCATATGAGGCCCCCATATGGGACATAGGAGCAATTCAGGGACAGTAGTAGGGAGTATGACAAGCTATGCATGTAGATTGGAGGCCCTTTTAAGACAAGCGCACAAATGGACAGAGAGCACACTATTTATTCACATGGCAGGATCAGCAGGTACCGAGCATGCTAAAAAGACTGTCTCTGTTGCTGAAACCCTCCCACTGTGAGCTGCAGTGTCTGGGAGGGGGAGCCTGGGAAGCACAGATGAAGGTGAGGAGTCAGGGAAGGTAAAGAACATTGTTTGTTCATATTATAAGGCTTGTGCACCACACAGCAACTGGATTTGGTACCTGTTAAGAATGACAAAGCAGAACTCCAAGCACAAAAACTTTCATTTTAAATATATTCCTTATTAGCCACAAAGGATATAAACTTATTTTGTGTGTACCAAATGTCTTTACAAACTCAGATGTTACCTTAAAAAAGTAACAGTGACACCAAGGGTATAAATCATCCCTGCCATACGCTGGCCGTAAACCGTTTGGAAATTCATATGCTCCTCAGGTCAGTCTAGTGGGGAGAATGCTGTGCAAACAGCGTTTGGCCAGCGTATGGCTGGGCGGATGATTTATAAGTTATTCCCCAAATTCAAGAATCCACATGTCTGTTTTATTTAGACAATATTTGTTTATTCCGAAATTCAGCTTTAAAGAAGAACTCTGGGGAAATTTTTTCTTAACCCTTGCGGTGTGGCTACCCCTGCGCTGCAACTGCAATTGATGTGCATTGAGCAGCACATGCTCAATGCACATCAGTTGTTCTCTATGTGCCCTGTTCACACTATACAAGTGCGTTTGTGTGCATTGTGTGAAAATGTAGCATGTCTGCATTATTTTGCAGCACATGAAAGAGAGAAAAGCATTCAAAAAGAAACAAGTTAACACAGCGTGATACGTTGTAACAAAGCTTTACACAATGCACACCAGGGTACGTGTGTTACATGGAGTATAATGCCCGTGGACTAATGGGGACAGGTCCAAAGGGTTACCTTATTTTTTTTATTTATTTAGAGGATTTTTCTCTGTAAGTTGAACACAATGGACTTTTTTCAACCTGACTAACTATGTAACTATGTATATATTTAGGTTAATCTAGTTTATTTAATTTAGTGTTCTTTGAATGCATGTTATTCCCTTTTTAATCAATACTTTTAAATTTTACGGTGATGCAAATGTAAAATAATTGGGCTAATGAAGAGCCATATTTAATCACAAGAAAAGGCCTAGAATAGTTAGAAGGAGCTTCCTTAACCTTCAAGAAGAACTCCAGGTATACTCACCCATAGCTCCAACATAGCGTACGAATTTCTGTAGACTCGGACATTGGATGCATCCAAAAGAAATAACAAATCCGAACGAAAAACTCCAGGAATTGTTTGTTTTTTTTTAGTTTCAAAACATTTTTTTTTTTCAGTAAAGTATCGGTTAAACAGATTGAAGGAGTTTAGAAGGCTTAGTGAGTTGGGGAGGGAAATATGGGGGTTGGATATAAAGAGTAAGATATAATCTGCGAAGAGGCACAATTTATGATGATGTCCTGCTAGCGAGATGCCTGTGATGTCAGGGTGGTTTCTGATTAGTTGTGCAAGGGGTTCTATAGCCAATGCGAATAACAGTGGCGACAAAGGACAGCCCTGTCTGGTACCCCTGAGGATGGGAAAGGGGGCGGATCTATGACCAGCGTACTTCACCGATGCCGTAGGATTAGAGTATAAGGCTGTGATCCAGGTACAGAATTTCGGTCCAAAACCCCATATATTGAGTATATAGAGTAGATATTGCCATGAAAGGGAATCGAACGCCTTTTGCATGTCCAATGATAACAACATAAACGGAATGCCACGGCGATTGGCTTTTTCAATCAGGAGGCAGGCTCTGCGTACATTGGCGCCGGCTTGGCGCCGGGGGATGAAACCGACCTGATCCTTATGGATAAGGGTGGTCAGGAATTGGTTTTTTAACCCTTGCCGTGGGGGCTACCCCCCGCACTGAAAGGGTTACGTGCCGTTTGTGTCTAGGTTAAAAAAAAACAAAGATATACTCACCCAAAGCTCCAAACTGGCATACGAATTTCTGTAGACTCAGACATTGGATGCATCCAAAAGAAATAACAAATCCGAACAAATCCAAATGTTTGATAACAAAATTTGGATACATACGAATGTCATTTGGAACAAAAAAACAGAGAAGCAGGAGAGCTGTCAATATTGTTACAAAATGTAAATAAAGAAAGAAGCTGAAAGATCTGTGTTATCCTGTAACAGCTTCTGCTTCTTTGCGGAACCTTCCATCCCCAATGTAAAGAATCTGACAGCTGTCACATAATACACAAAAGTGTTTAAAGTATAATTAAATCGTTGGGGTTTTTTTTTCTGCATATATCTGCTGCTAGCAAGCAGTAGATATATGCAAAAACATTTTTAAAAATTTGGCAAAAAGGTAAAAACTGACTTGTGTCTCACACCCGTCCAAAGATCTGAGGATTCTCGAGTGGCTGAGCAGGATCATGGGACGGATGCGTGCGCAGTACAGATTTTTTGGCAGGGAGAAGAAGAGAGACACGGTGGAGGTGAATGCACACAGCCGGATTTTTTTTTTACATCAGGGGTCCCCCGAACATTCCTACCAGGCCTAAAGGGGACCACATGCTGGTTTTTTTTAGTCTCTGTGGAGTGTCAGAAAAAAAAAAGAAACAAAGTAAAGATTTAATGTCACTTTTCTGCAACAAATTTTCATTCCTAATGATCATTTAACTCATCCGAAGTGGAAGAAAATTCGGATTCATGCGAATCTGAATGCCGAAACAAATTGACTTTCAGACCCGAATCTCAAAAAACGAAATAATGAAACATCCGAAACGTAACTAAACTAAACTATTTTTTTGCCGACTTACATGCCTAGGACCTAGTGATGTAATGTGAACAAGTGTTGCATCCTGGGAAGGTTACATCACAGTGCATTGCTGGGAAATCTCATCTGTAATGAGATGATGTGCATGGTCACATGTCCTAGTAACATGTGGCAGAGTTCCAGGAAGTAAAGGGAGATCTAGTAAACTGCCCTTAGTAAAAACGTCCACTGTCAGAAGAATGGGAAAGAAAATAGAAATAAGGTTTGCAAAGCCAGCAATTATGTAGAAGTATGTGTTTGTAGATTGCCATTACTAAACATTTCTAAAGGTGTGTTTGTTGTCGTTTCAAAGATATGGGTTTAAATCTCTTAATTTCAGACCACTGGTGGGAATAATTACAAATCTGTATATGAAACATAATACAAATCTAATTAAGCAGCAAGTAAAAATGTCAAAGTCAAAACAAATGTTGTCATAACTATTTAGAGTGTAGAAAAATACACCACAGCCAGGAGGCACAAGGGTAAAGGGATAAGAAATGAAATAAAAGCCAGAATTGAAGAAATGGTCCACGATAGGGGGAAAAAAATGAGCTGATTAAATATTTAAAGAGAAGAGCAGATCCATCCCGGTAAAGTGCAATAGTGATGGATTGCATGTAGCAAGGCCAGCAGTTAGCACTAAAATACCCAGCACACACTATCCAATTACCACCTTATTGACGTGGCACCCATTAGTGCCTGACAATACTATGTAAGCACTCTCCTGTCTGCGCTAATTTTATTCAAAATTGATGTCACTTCCTGCAAAAGTGATGTTGTGGAGGAAACACTTGTAAATAGATGCAAATTTCCAGGTAATGCACCATTACAAACCTCAGGAAGGCTTCCTAAGTCATTACGGACAATTATCACCTCCCCGGCTAATGGGGCTGTTTAAGCCTATGGGCGATGCGGGTGTTACTGCTAAGTGCATTTCTTAGCAATAGGGCAATGAAATGCTTTTAACAAGGGTGTAAACTGCGCTCCGCTGTATATATTTAACTCATTTCCTTCTGGTCGATTATGGATTCATCCATAATGCTTCACTGAGAGACGGATAAGTGAAAAGGAGTGTCTGTGAAAGAAGTTTCCTTGTCTTGTCTCTGTCTATATGGCCCAGCAGTTCCGGTGTCCAACCTGCGGCCTTTTGGTACTCATAGTGTGGCCCTCAGACCCTAGCAGCCAACAGTCAGCGTCACCACCAGTTTTCCTGCCTGGGTGCTTACTCAAGGAAGCGAAAGACAAATAATATTATGTATGGGAACCCAAATCCTATTTCTTAGCATGTTTGGCATCATATCTCAATGTATAGAGTTTTCTTAAGCTAATCTTTTTTTGTTAATCTGTTGCAAAGTTTCTTACCTGGAGATCGTGCCAGTAACAGCACTTCCTTTTGCAGGTTGACAACGCTAACCACTGAATACCAATTAGCAGCGGTGTTGTCAGCCTCAAGTGTGCGCTTCCTCATTGGGCTGTTGGGCTTCGTATCAGGTCTATCAATTAGGCAGCTGAAAGGCCAGCTGTAGAAGACTGATCGGCGGGCTGATGATGCCGGGCTGATCAAAGGCATAGCTTAGCAGCCTGCCCATGAGAGAGAGCCAAGCAGTATAAAAACATTTGCCCTGGTGACCATTGTCATCGGGACCGAAAGTGATAGGAAAATGTAAATTTAGAGTTTTTCGCTGAAAAAGTAATAGTGGGGTAAATCTTCCGATGGGAACCCCTCTTCTGTACAAGAGAGGATTTCCCTCACTATGGAAACAGTTTCTCTCAATCCTTGTTGTGTCTCTTAGATGGGAAATTAAGGAAAATCTCTCAAATGGGATACAGACCGCAACAAATAGCCAGTCAGGGGTTTAAACCCTTCCCTATTATATCCAAAACAAAACAAGAAACAAATATTTTTCTGTGCAGACATACTGTAGAGTTGGGTGATTAAGAATGTTAGATTTTAAATGCAATGCTTTTAGGTTTTAAGCCCTCAGGGTCAGGGCCCTCCTTACCATCTTGTCTTGAATTCTATTGGGATTGTAATGTCTTCCTTATATTGTAAGGCGCTGCGCAAACTGTTGTCGATATATAAATCCTGTATAATAATAATAATAAGAGTGTTAGGTTTGCTGGATTTATTACGGGGATGTGAAAGACTTTATTTACACTGGATAGTACTTAGCCCTCATATATTTCCTGCAGCTGTGTAAATGTTATTGGTACACAATAGTACAGTGATAGACACCATCCCCATAAATATTACATATTGACAGATGCACATAAGTCATTCCATTTAACCAGTAAGTGAGAATTTATAGCCACGTGGGGGATTCTACAATTAGCTGTTCAGACATCATTAACACCCATCTGTATAAGATGTGTCACTTCCTTATCTTTACTGTTCGAGTGATTGACAGCTTTAGTAGGTAACAGAACATCACATACAAGTAAATGGTTTAACAGAAGGATGGCTACCAGTCACAAATGGTCTTCTAAGGCTAGCCGTACATGTTTAGGTCATTTGATTCCCCCATCCACACTAAACAACACAGATGAAGGACTCTCTGCTTCCAGCTATTGTATTCAGATAGCTGTGACAGCCATGGCTGTCTGAATGCCTGAACACCAGATGCAGTCACAGTTGGGTGATAATTTTCCACCCAGCTCAGTTAATATTTCAATCAACTTTTTCAAGCCAGAAGGTCCCTGCAGCTGGTCCCTGCAGCCTATCTCCGCTTCCACTCCAGCGGTGGTATGTCCCTTGGCATCCTCATGTGTAATACATATTAGACAAGATGACTCACTGATTCTTAGACCACCAGAGCGAAGGGGGAGAGAGTGTCCAGGGACTGATCCAGCAGCCAGGAGGGACCGAGGTTCGGGTGAGTATATCTGCTATTTTAGACCCTAGACAAAAACAATCACTTAACCCTTGCAGTGCAGAGGTAGCCTCACTGCAAGGGTTACGTTTTATTCTGCTCAGAGTTCTTCTTTAAAGACCAGTTGAACTTTGGGTTTATGTCAGGTGAATGAAAACAAATGTCCAAAGGACACTTATTCTTTGTGTGGAAGCAGTGGCCTCTCTGCAGAGGTCAGATATGCCCTCTGCTGAGTCAAACCTATAGCTATGCAATCAGCAAATCCTATGCTCCCTGCTGACTGAAACGGTCTAGTTCTGACTCAGGAAAGGGTATCTTTAACCCTCTGTAGAGAGACCACTGCTTCCACAAAAAGAGAAAGGGTCCTTCTCTGCAGCATGCTGACAGGGGCAGGTGAGAAAAAATAGTTGGTGTACAGGCTCCAAAAATTATCTACAGTTAGGCCTCATTCATATTGCGTTAACTCAGGGGGTACATGTCTGTGCGATGTGCACGCCCCTATCGGGCCGTTCCTGGGAGGGACAGGTGCTGCATGTAGCAGCCTGAACTTCCCTATGGGAGGACGCTGTCATACTGTCTGCGTCCGAGTACAGCCACCCAGACCCGCACGATTTTGCAGTTTGGGTGTGCATATGACAGCATACAGCCATTTCTTCCCATGGGGAATACAAGCCGAGGTCAGACACAGCCAGCCATCAAAGTTACAAAGGCGGTAGGCAAAGAGTGTTGTTGGGGTACAAGCTGAGGTCAGTCATAGCTGGGTAGCAGAGGTACAAAGGTGATAGACAGAGAGAGTTGTCAGGGTACAAGCTGGGATCAGTAGATCTAGCAGAGTTACTCAAGACGGGTCAAAGCACAGGAAAGAAACACAGAAGTCAGGTCACAGGTAGCAGGAGCTGACAACTACTCAGCAACTGACTTGTGCTCAGGTTTAAATAGACCATCGCTCATGAGCATGCATTAGCCAACACAATCCTACTCACAGATTTACGAGCCAACGTAGCCCATTACCTTGAGACACGTCTACGAGCATACCTCCAGACACAGCCTGGAGCTTGACTTTGCTGTTGCCCATGCGTACACACAGATCTTAAGGCATGGCTGTGTACTTGATTTTCCAAACAAAAACCGGCACTGCCTGCTTGCTTGTTGGCTGCCTCACTCTCACTGACTAATAAGAAGTTCTGATCTCTTCTATAAGAGAGGGAAAAGAAGTTCCCCTCCTTCTCAAGTCAAATTTTACTGTGTTGTATTAGCTTTATGGAGAAAACAATTATTATAAATAACAATAATATATTCTCTTTGAATTAGGCCAAAGTCTTCTTTAACATTTGATTCAGACACGTCGTATATTATTAGGTATACATTCAACTTAGTCCTGTTCATATATTTGAAAAATGTATTTCTGGTTTCATGTAAAAAATATGGTTATGAGTTCATTGTTTTTTCTATAAATTACTTTAACTTGAACCCATAAAACTAATCCACATAAAGTTGATTTCTGAGACAGAAGTCAATATGAATCAATCTGTCTTAATGCTTTGTCGAGGGTCCGTTCCAGGGTATCTGCACGGCAGATGTGTACAGCGCTGGAGCCGGGTTTAGTTGGAGTAATTTCTCTCTTTTGATTCTTTAGTTTGGTTTTTAGCATGTCAGCGTCTTATCATCCTAATCGCCAGTGAAGGGGTGGCTACCTCAGGCCTGGAGGGGTCTCTCAAAGGTGACTGCAAAGGAGCATGTAGCCAATAAGTGGGAATTAGGAGAACGGATACAGAAATAAGAGCCATGATTCTTCACAATTTTCCCTTTATGATAGTTGAATAACTGTTTCCTCTATTCAACAAGAGGGTGGAGGAGTTGAGTATTGGGTCTCTTGCTTCTGCTGGGGGTCCCGATAAGGTGTCATGTCTGTTGTAAAGAGTTTCCCCTAGGCAGCTCTCCAGAAAACAGGGGTCGCCACTTAGCTCTTCTCCTAATATATCTATATGTGCGGAGGAAAGAACCAAACTCGTGATATTGTGTCCAAAAAAGTTCATATTTGCTGTTACATAAACCAGAAAGCCAATTTGTTTTGTAGTCATGATAAGAGGTGCCCCTTGGAACTATTGATATGTTTTGGATTTCCATGTGACACCAAAAAAAAATTTCTGGGCACAATTTCAGGGGATTGGTATCTCCCTCCATTAACCTCTAATCCTCTAGCAGTATTAGGTAAGCAGCCCTGGCAGGTGAAGCAGGCTCACCCAAGGTGCAGGATCTAAGCGACAGCTTAGTCTTCACCAGACCACCCCACAAGGAGTGATGGCCGGTGACTCTAGTGGCCTTGGGCTACTTTGTTGTAAACTATCACCAGGTCATGGCTTATGGGAACCACACTAAGGGAATTTCATGAACCGAGTGGCTGCAAAGCAGCACCTACATACAAGGAAATCAGAGTACGAGCAGAGATTGGGGCAGGCAGCAGTTGAGAGCATAGTTGGGATCCAGGCAAGGTAGGGGCAGGCGGCAGGGAAGAGAATGGTAGGAATCGAGGCTGAGGTCAGGGCAGGTGGCAGAGAAGAGTGTACTCAGGAATAGACAGAATCGGCAAAGGGGCAGGAGACAAGAGCAGGGTCATGCAATTTGGGTCAGCAAAGAGCTAATCAGAAACAACAGGAACAGACACTATAGCTGTCAAGAAGACACAGCACACGTGCCCAGAAAGAAATATGTTTAAATACCCTTTAAGCCTGTGAGAAGCAGCTAAAAGTGACTACTGACTTCAAATTAACCAAAATATAAAAGAAAAAACAAAAGGGCAGCAAAGGGGTTGGTTGCACATAGAACTACAATCAGGGAGGAAATCTCTCCCTATGCAATTTGTGAGCTTTCCCTATCCTTTTCCAACAGCAGCTTATCCAAAAATCCCCATATTGGCCTTTCTAAACCTGATCACCATAGTTCAAAGGCGATAAAGTGCAAAAAAATTCTCCAGGGTGAATCTGCACGAAAACATGCTTGGAATGTGAATCTCGATTCGCCTCAAACCTATGGCAGCGATGAAACAGAACCTCATCCCTTGTAGACACCTGACATTACACCTATAAGAGCTTGCTTGACAATACATTTAAAAAACCACAAGCATTAAGAAGTTACCCTCCTTTGTGGCTGTAACAGCCTCCACTCTTCTGGGAAGGATTTCCACAAACTTTTGCAGGGTGTCTGTGGGAATTTGTGCCCATTCAGCCAAAAGAGTATTTGTGAGGTCCTGGCTCAGTCCCAACTGGCGTTCTAATTCATCCCAAAAGTGTTCAATAGGGTTGAGGTCAGGGCTCTCTGCAGGTCAGTGGGGTTCCTCCACCCCAAACTCATCATCGTCTTTGGCTTTGGAGTTGATTGTTCCACCGTCATGCTGCTACAGAAAAGGGCCTACCCCAAACTGTTAATGCAAGATTAGAAGTGGACAGTTGTCTAAAATGCCTTTGTATGCTGTAGCCTTTACTGGAAACAACTGAACTCAATAATTTGGAGGTGTGTCCAAATATTTTTAGCTATACAATGTACATAGCATTTAATACTATTTAAACATGCCAAACAAACCATAACAGGGTGCAATACCAGTACACTTCCAAATGTCAAACACATATCCTATATATACTTTTTTATACTATTTATAAAAAGTTATACAACTAATATCTATTTTTTTTAACCCCTTGAGTAGCTTCAGTTTAAAGTTCCAGCGGACTTGTGTGTGCACTTGGCGGTCATTGTTGATAAATGCATTCCCTTTCTTTAATGTTCGTTCACTGCTACACTTAGTCATTTACAATGCTGATCTATAGGATGCACTTATCATTAGTACACCTCCTCAATGTATTTAAGGCCTCCCTGAGGACTTCCAGACAAGCCCCCTGGGACGGATTCCTCGCCTAGAGAGATCCTTAAAACAACTCACTGTCTCCAAGAAGCATCTCCAAGTCCTCTTTGTGTCGATAGTTTGTTTTCAGTTTGTTAACTATTATTTAATTAAAGATGATGAATATTGTAAGATGCTTTCAGCTAATTCAATAAATAGCCTCAGTGAGGCAATAAGTAAAGAAGACAATGAGGAGTTTTGTGCCTTGCTGGCACATGATGAACTGCTCTTCTCCAATAATAGAATGGATCTATTGTAGGAAGAAGAGGGTAGTCTCCAAACTTCACAACATTGATGCATCTTTAGTGATTTCTGTATATGAGTTATTGTCAGAAGGCCAACATTTCTGGAAAGACCTCATATGTCTAGGAGGCAAAACCTAAAGGGGAGCAACAGGCTGTGACTTGTTCTATCAAAGCAGAACCCTAGAATTATTTTCTCTATGCAGGGCTGGCAGCCTCACCTGTGTAGGCAATGGGGTTTGCACCAGCCCTGCCCCCTGTCTGTGTACATGGCATCGGTGCTCTACAGACAGGAGGCTACATACAGCAGTATAGACGTGGCTCCACCCACTATGAACTGGGCCCTGCTCTCCGTACTCTGCTCTCCTGTGTTGTCTGGGGCCCTGCTGGGAGCCTGCACGTGCTCTGAGATGTCACCCCGTTGTGTCCCCTCCCCTCTCTGGACCTTCACACCAAGTAAGTGCCCATATATGCCACAGTATATGTATGCAACAGATACATATACTCTGTGTTATACATGCATATGCAGAGCAGGTTCCTGACATTGCTTCTCTAGTTCAATCTATGATGCTGAAGCAGGATTTAGAGTTTTTAAAGAAAATGTCATTATCAAGTTCTATGTATGGCTGCAGCAAAGCTTCCTGTGCTCTCAATACTAGGGATGCACCTATAGATAATATTACAAACAGGATCTGTGCTATGGAACAACAAACCCCTAAGCTGCCATGCTAAAAATTGTATACAGCACCTAAAAAACTTGAATTATAACGTGAATTATAAACGTGCACTGCGCTTTCGAGACCAACTACATATGCAATCTAATGATAATCTACATGCGAAATATATAAATATGCAGAATCACCCTGTGATGAATAAATTATTAGGTATTTTTCCACTATATATTGTATTTTTTCACCATAGGGTTATTCTGTATACTTAATATTTATTTCTCATGTAGATTATTATTAGATTGCATATGTAGTTGGCCTATAAAGCACAGTGCACTTTTATAATTCACTAGGGATGCTACTGCACCGATACCGATACCTGCACAGCCCGCCTGAGACCCCGTACACAGCCCTCTTGAGATCCATAAAGTCCTCCTGAAACCCTGCACAGCTTCCCACCTGGCTCTCTCTCCTGGCTGTTTCTCCTCGCTCTCTCTCCTGGCTGTCTCTCCTCGCTCTCTCTCCTGGTTGTCTCTCACTCTATAACCTGGCTATCTCTACTGGCTATCTCTCCTCTCTCTCCTGTCTGTCTCTCCTCTTTCTCTCCTGGCTGTCTCTTCTCGCTCTCTCTCCTAGCTCTCTCTCTCCTGGCTGTCTCTATCCTCTCTCTCTTGTCTGTCTCTTCTCGCTCTCCTAGCTGTCTCTCCTTGCTCTCTCTCCTGGCTGTCTTTCCTCAATCTTTCTCCAGGCTGTCTCTCTTTGCTCTCTCCCCTGGCTTTCTCTTTTCGCTTTCTCTCCTGACTGTCTCTCCTTGCTCTCTCTGGCTGTCTCTTCTTACTCTCCACCCTGCATATCTCTCCTCTCTCTCTCTCCTGGTTGTCTCTTCTCTCTCTCTCTCCTGGCTGTCTTTCCTCACTCTCTCTCTCCTGGCTGTCTCCCCTCTCTCTATTCTGGCTGTCTCTCCTCACTCTCCCCTGGCTGTCTTTTCTCACTCTCTCTCTCCTGGCTGTCTCCCCTCTCTCTATTCTGGCTGTCTCTCCTCACTCTCTCTTCTCTCTCCCCTGGCTGTCTCTTCTCTCTCTCTCCTGGCTGTCTCCCCTCTCTCTATTTTGGCTGTCTCTCCTCTCCCTTGCTGTCTCTTCTCTCTCTCTCCCCTGGCTGTCTCTCCTCTCTCCCTTGGCTGTCTCTCCTCGCTCTCTCCCCTGTCTTTCTCTCCTCCCTCTCTCTCCTCACTGTCTCTTCTCTCCCCCTTGGCTGTCTCTCCTCGCTCTCTCCCCTGTCTGTCTCTCCTCCCTCTCTCTCCTCACTGTCTCTCCTTGCTCTCTCCCCTGTCTGTCTCTCCTCCCTCTCTCTCCTCACTGTCTCTCCTCGCTCTCTTTTGTTTATTCTAAAAAAAATTGCAGTGTGGTGCTAGACTGTTCAGGTTTCGCTTGAAGAAAAGGCAGCAACCCTTGCAGCACCATTCTCTGTTTACTATGCGATCAGCATCACATAGTGTTGCTCCACCTCTTCCGTATGCTGCTGGCAGGGCCTGGGGGGGCCCAAGAAATTGTTTGCCCGGGGTCCTATCAATATTAAAGATGGCCCTGCTCCAAAGGGTTCCATATAATATTTATTATTCATAATGCTACAATGTTATAGACTTACCAGATGGAATGGTCAAAGACTGTTCTACAGGAGTGGTTGGAAACTGAAGTAATCCTTTATTAAACAGTAAGAGACTATGGACATGTCATACTATGCTGCTACAGATTAGTCCTTTTATGAATCAGCGCTCCCAGTACTGACTGTTGTTGTACATGGGCTGAACTTTAAACACCAAATGGCCTCAATGTGGCCCTTAGGCCAGGGCACCACTGTGCTTCACATGGGTGTGCAACATCCTCATGCCTTAGATTCCCTTATTTGGGCTATAAAGAAGGAATCATTGATCTTATATCATGGTGCATGATATAATATGCCGTATATGCCGGCGTATAAGATGGGTTTTTAGACCCAAGAACACTGCCCGAAAATCGGGGGTCGTCTTATACGCCGGGTATACTGTATGTAGCTTCATACAGTATACAGTATACATACAGTATAATGCGCTGAGCCAATCACGGCAGGCTTTGTATTCATTAATACAAAGCCTGTATTAATGAATGTAAAGCCTGCTGTGATTGGCTCAGCGCGGTATACTGTATGTAGCTGAAGGATGGAAGATGGAGGACGCTGCGGGGATCGTGGACTAGGTAAGAGACTGTAATCCCGAGTGTGGTTCAGGGTTACCACTTATGGTACTGAAAATTAACCCCGAGCCACACTCGGGAATACCGTCATGGATGTTAGTGGGTGCATTTAAACATTATTTTGGGCTATACTCGTCTTATACGACGAGTATAGCCCAAAACCTATATTTTAACACAAAGGAATGGATCCATTTATCAGTTAATCATCCTTTAAAGGGGATTGCCGCTTCAGAGTTGTGTTCCTGTGCTGCATGAGGAGGTAGGATACACATTGTGATACATTCGGTGACACTCCTTATACTCTCACAAGCATCTCATATATGAAAGGTATTAGTGAAAAAGCACCAGTCAGTATAAATTAACATAAGCATATTTTTTATGGTCATGAGAAGTGGTATTATGGCAAATGTATATGGTTTGCCCAAATATTTCATGTTAATAGATGTCCCTTATTCCGATCTCATAAAGGTTAGAGGTATGGAGCAACACTACTGTAAGACTCATCGACCCATCTGCTTTCTGCTGAGGTGTTCAGCTTGTCATGTGGGGCCCACTGATCAAGACAATCCAATCTCTTTCTAACAATATGCTCTTACCTGTCAAAGTAAAATTTGCCCCATTTTTTTGTTTCGTTTCTGCAGCCAGGCAATTACAAATTGGAAATTAGGGTAAGTGTACTGGATTTTTTCTGACATCCATTATCAGAGTTTGGTCAGTATTGTTTGTAGGAAAAGGCCCTTACACAGCAAAACGGTAAGGAGAAGTGACAGTGAATTGAGCAGCAACATCAGACAGCCTACCTCTTCATGTACAACTAGAAGAACGATGGGAAGGTGATGACTGTAAATTGTATAATGTTATTTATATTGACCTGGAAACGTAACAGACAAAGATACAATTACACTTGTGTTTAGAGGCCCGCTGCACTTTTATATTACACTTCACCATTAGCGTGATGACTTTTCAATCCCGCTCGAAGCTTAAAGCCTTTTTATGGGTGTCGCGCAATGCTATTCAAGTAATAGAACAATGGGTTTGACATTCCTAAATGTATCTTCCTTGCAATTATTCTGGTAGTGATTGTAAAACATATCAGTGTTCCGTACATTCAGAACCTTTTCTGAGCTCTGATGTATATTACAAATTTGATATGGATTGTAGCATTTACTAGACGTTTATATGATGTAGCTAACCGCCTTAAAGTTCCATTTCAAATTGGCACCTCAAAAGTGAAAACAATCACAAATGAATCACAAGGTATTTTAATTGCATTTAACGATACGCTTACATTTCAAAATGACTTTGTGCTACCATCTTGCAGTCAATGCTTTATGAACCCTAGTTTTTTTAAATGGAGGCAACGATGGGAACAAATGAGGAGGTTTTTCTTGCCAACGCTAACCAGATTACCAGCTTTGTTTTCCCAGATAATTACAAAATGGGCAACAGCTCAACCTTTGTTCCTTTTTTTTTAGTTTCAAAAGGTTTTTATTTTATTAAAATACAAAATAGGTAGTGCACATACACGGACATCGTGAGCGTGCATATATAATGGTACAGACATTCGCATTGCTATGTAGCAGATAAATGCATATCAAACATGACATACAGTAAGCAATCGCCTAATCTACATTTGAAGGAGGTAGGGACCAACTCTGCCAGGGGATCCCCTTTGTTCCTTTTTGTTAGGGAATATATCACATTGTCTGGGTGTATCTATGTGTGCTTACTTATGAAATAATTCACTATTATCCCCCTCCCTGAAGCCCTACAGTCACCACAATATTAAAATTATACATACCTTTTCCTTGCAGTCTTTTTGGCAGGACAGGTCACGGGTCCTTCCTTTTTCTTGCGGTGGTGAGCAGTCCTTACCCTTGGACAGGAGTATTGTGAGCACAGGCTGGATTATGACACATCCCCAGGGGGTGGGTCCATGACAGCCTGGGCACACAGGTAGAGATGGGTGATGCTGGCTGTCATTCAACCCAGAATAGAAGCAGCGTTTAGGACAGAGAGTGGTGAGTCTGTGTAAGTAGGTCAAGCAGAGGGCCATTTCTTAGCAAGGGCACATTGATACATAAGGCCATGTGTCTGTCACTGTAGAACTGTAGCAGATTCTTTAGCAGAGAGCTAGAGCTCACCTGTGTTTTGTTCATTCTCTTCTTGCATCGAAATATATCCAAAGCCCATCACTAAAACCTCACATGAGCTTTAACATGTTCATGAAACATTAAAAGTAATTTTGTATATTTTTAAATCTTCAGCTTTCGATAAAATAATACCTGGAGGTCCTGCCATGAAAGTGCTTTTTCAGACACTTCCTGTCATAAGGTGACAACACTCTGCCCCTATCTTTCAATGTGTTCCAGTATTGTCACCCTGTCACATGACTCCTGATTGGGAGTATAACGGCTGCGCTGACACACATTGCGTAAACATTGACACCATCAGGAAGCCTCTCTGGAGCAATGATGGATGACGCTGACGAGAGTGCATGTAGACAGGGCGTTTCTGAAGGAGGCTGGAGGTGATCAGCAGCACTGAGATGTATATAAGGGTGAAAAATATGTGAAAACAGTATTTTATTAAAAAGAAATGGCAACTGTTTCTAAAACATAATGTTTCGCATACTAAGCTCTGATTCACATCTGAGCATTTTGTAGCTTGAAGCTCAAAGCTCCAAAAGCCCAACAACCCAAATCCTATGCTTTTAGATTGTGCCAGTTCACATATGAGTCCCCAGGCTTCTGTAGCTTGACACCTGAGACTCAAAAAGGTGCATTAGTTCTTTATGAAGCAGAATGGGGCATTTTTGGCCTCATAGACATTAATAGGAGCTACTGAAAAAAGCCTGAAAGCACCTGAAAATTAGCATTTTTCCTGCCATAAACAACCATCTCCTCCTAGTAACTAGCTTTCCATTGGCTAAAAAGAAAATGCTCAAGCCTGAATACATCCGAAAAAACATGGAGAATGCAAAAAAACACTCCAAATTCACATGTAGAGTAAAAAACACTCCAAATTCACATGTAGAGTAAGCCCTCAAATCACTATTCCAGGGTGTCCTCTTGCTCTGGTTTACTAGAATCCACATCATCCTAGACCTCAAACCCTGCAGTAAGGTCCTATAAACAGTCTTTACAGAGCATGGTGTCAGAGGGATGTTATAACGTTGTCTGGTATTATTGGAGATAGTTGAGGCTCTGGGTTTGCAGGGACGGGTTACCTGTGGAGGGGGAGCCATTACCATCTGACATCTACCCAACATCCCACCCATGAATTCTGATTAAACACATAACGTGGTGTTTAACTTTGAAATATTGGTGTTCTACGTGTCTTAGCATGAGGTATGTTAGTAGGGAAAGAACATGTCCCTTTCTTGCCCCCAGTTTGTAAACACGGGTCACGTTAGGTCACATTATAATCCATTCCGATGAAAACTCTCACCTTCACCCCTCTTTACAAACATCACACGTAAATTCAGAGGCTGCTTATTACTTTGCAGTTTGAGTTAACATTGTTATACTACACCAGCCTCGCTGGCCAACACTCACATCTACTTATAAAGTAATAACTTATTTCACTCCAACAGTCATGTCCTTTGTTGGGTTTTAGGAAAGTATAGCTCCTGACAAGAGATTTACAGTGCTCAGTTCCCAGTAGATGAAAATATCAGCTTGGGAAATCCATAAGTGTTTCTGCTTTCAGGACATTCCGTGCTTGCGTGATTCCAAAGGAACGTTAAGGGGAAGAATTTATTGTCCAATCAACAACATGCTTCAACCCGATGTAGAATAGAGGAATGAAAAATAGCACATTGACAAATAATTGTGATCATTTTTTTTTTCTGTCTTCTAGACTGTAGAAAGTGATGGAAGCGAAGGCGGGCTGGAAGGGGCAACTCCAGTCCAACTACTAAATGCAAAGTTGAAAAGAACCTGTCACTCAATAACATCACCCCTCTCTTTCAACTTCACAGTGCTCCCTCACTCCGTCTGTTGGAGCTATCGGAAATACTTGGTACTTCCAGCTATAGGGGAGCATGTGACCTTGTCCCCTTGCTCACCGGATGCAGTGTTCAGGCCTGAGTGGACAATCCCTTCGTTGAACACTGTCACATGGTAGAAGAGAGAAGGTCATTAACCCCGTGTAAGCTCGAGCACAGGGAATAGACTCTGGCAAGAATCGGGTAGCTGGGAAAATAAGTGACTGTGGTTGAGGAAATGGCCTATAAAAAGAACCTGTCACTCCTAAATAGACAAAGTGACTGATTCACTTTTTAATATATCAACTGCTGTACCAGCCAAAAAGATTTGTAAAGCTTGGTACAGCTTTTAAACAGACACAAAATATTTTTGATGCAAACCTGATACTCTTGAGGTCCACCCAGGCCTGATGGTCTGTTTAGCTGTACATGCAATGAGGATGACAACAATTATAGGAGCCCTCAGTTCTGCAAACTCCATGTCATTATGTCTCCCCTGGTCTGCTCTCTGATCCCCTGGATATCACTACACTAGTAACCTCCATCCTGAGATCTTCTAAGAAGTCACGTGGAACACCTCTCCTTCAGACCTCTAAGAACCTTGGGTTGATTCCCATGTGAGGATCACAGAGGAAACATTTGCAGAGCCATCATACTGATAGAGATAGGCTCATACCAAGGTGTAGTCTCTGGGAGAACTGGTCTTCACCAGAACCTGTGATGGTAGAGTTGGAAACTTGTAGGATGGGCACTCTCAAAGTCTCAAGACCCTAAGATGGAAAAGTTGGTTTCAGTCAAGAGCTAGGAGGATGAGACAGAAGCATAGTTAAGGAGGGTTGCCTCAGATCATTCATGAGTGAAGCACCAAGAACTTGAATAGAAAGAACAGCAGAAGTTAGGGCAGGCAGAGTTCAAGCAAAGTCAGCACAGGCAAGGTCAGCAACTGAGGTTCATCAGAACCAGATAAAAGAGTCACATCCATTAGTTAACCAAAACTGGAGTCACACTCAATAGTTAAACTGATTAGTTAACCAACTCTACTTTAAAAGTATCACAAATTGTCCTCAAACAAGGCAGCTGGGCCAATCAGGATGCCTGGCAATGTCTGCTGACACTCAGGTGTTATCAGCCATATCCATGCTGGTACACAAGATTCCTGAGGACACTGATATAAGCATGTGGACTCTGGACAGAATTATGTAGTATAGGAGGACACAGCAGAGAAGGCTGAAGAGCAGCAGGACCGAGTAGCTCCTCAGGGGAATTCCAAGCTGAAGAGAAAGTATCCTTAGAATCAGGCAATGAGAAGTGAGCACAAAATGGAGGAACACCAACTGTGTGGCTGGATGAGAGCCCTGCAAGTGAGCTCCTGACAATACCCATGAGCTAACAAAGTGAGCATTTGCAAGTCTGATTTCAGCTTCCTGGTAGCGTGTTCCAACTCAGCTTAAAGGCAGATTTTGGGTAAACGCAATAGCTACAATAAATACATTAGTTAATGGATATTGAAGAAACACATCATTAACTAGAGGGAATTTTTATAGATCATCTTGGAGTTTTTATCTGTACATTCTCAAGACTTTATGAAGTGTCCTGGTAAAATTAAGTAATTGCACATTGCCACGGATTGGCCACGCTCCTAGAAATTTAGAAGCCTGCTGCATAACAGATGCAAGAATATGCATTGACCAGGTTTCAAAGTGTGTCAATGACCAGGTTTTCAATGTATCCTTTGTCTACTACTTGCTGCTAGCTCATGCAATGGAGCTGCAAGACTCCACAGACACAGATCACCGGACGAGCCCCCCTGTAGCTGGCCCAGGAGAAAGAACACTGTCTGAACCAAGCACTCGGCTTGTGCCAGTGCAATATTTGTTTCTGCGATGGAAGTATTTTAATATTGTCATTTATAAATAGTATTATCTGCCCAATTTGACTTGTCTGAACTCAAGGCAGATATAAAAGACACAAATAAATGCAGCTCTGTAATCATCATTACACTATTCGATGTATTTGCCATTTACAAGTAGTGTAAGTACCTGAATGTGACCTGGTATCAGCCTCTGGCAGTCCCTGTACAGCAGAGCTGGACTGTGATAGGAAGAAGCAGTACAAGGAGCCAAACCATTGAACAAGAAGCATGCTGATAGGAGGAGAAAGCAGAGTGGCAGATGAGCTTGTCACTGCGCTGCTTCTCCTTTCACTGTCCAGTCACAGGCTGACGGTGGTCCAGGATGACCTGGACTCAGAGGTACTTGGTTGGATCTGTTATATTGGCTGTGACTATTGGAGGTATGGTAGAAAACTAGGGGTTTCAACAGTGGCATAACTACAGATCATAGGGCCCCAATTTTAATGTCGATCTCCCTACTCTCATAAAGTATGTGTATATCGGGGGCAATGGGCAGTAGAGCTGTCACTATGCAAAGGGGATCTGTGACTAGGGATAACGATTCTGAAATGTCCTCCTTCTCGTCTGACCTCAGCTCTTCTTGATTTAAAGAGTCACGGGGGTACAGGGTCAGTGCCAACAGCAACCTCTACAATACAGTAATTGATATGGGTTATCTTCACAATGCATGCACATTCTCTGTTTAAATTGCCACAACAGCCCTCCTGATGGGGGGCCCCCTTTCGCCCTCAAGCCCCATAGCAGATGTATGGGCTGCTATGGCCAGGGAAGTCCTTAGACTATTCGACGCCTGAGGGCAAGGGGGGGGCGAGGTGGGGTGTTGGTGCTGCTGTTGCATGTTGCGGGAGAAGGGAGTGCTGCTGATGCACGTTACGGGGAGGCCAGTGCGTTAATGGTGCACATTACGGGGGGGGTTGCGAGTGGTGCACGTTACCGGGGGGAGGGGCAGTGTCCGCCGATGACCTGACCAGCTATTGGCAACCAGTGACATTGGCAAGAGCGTCCCAGTCAGCTGCTGGCAACCAGTGACGTAACTGGTTGCCATGCGCTGGATGGGACGCTGGCCAGAAAATCCTACCAATAATGTCACGGGTTGCTACGAGCTGGACGGGACACCCACCCGAGCATCACAGGTTGCTTAGAGCTCTGGCTGTGACCCAATGAGAAGTCACCTGAGGCAACCGCCTCAGGCTTCCTCATTATAAAGAGTTATTGTTATGCCACGTGGTTTCAAACTTTTCCTAATCTATCCAAAAAAATAATAATGTATACCTGGATTTCAAAATTCTATTACCCAAGCATCAGATCATTGTGGGCTTTCCACAAATCCAAGCCTAGCCACTTTCAAGTGACACAGCGCCATTTTGTAGTAGCCATCTCACTGAAGCTGCCAGGCCCGATTTCCTCCTTCCTTTGCCCTGTTTTCCTGCCTCGCTTAAACGTTGCGAGACGAGCGGGTATAGTTCACATCTTCAATATCCGGTGACAAGGAGGGAAAAGGAGGCTCAGTCTTATTAACCCTTTTAGATCAGGCCAGACTGATGCATCTCCCGCTCCCTCTCCTCCCTACGGAGGTCATGTCCTTTCTTTGTTTCCCAGGTCAGGTTTCGGCCTGACAAGTGGTAATTGATTCCCCTGCTAGATAGGCTGGTGGTAAGTGCAGGATAGAGTTACAGTGAAAACAAATCGCACTTCACAGGTCTGACCTTTTCTCTTGCAGCTTTTGTTGTGGTTGCACTTGAAGTCTGTGAGGTAAGAGACGTGTGTTGTCACTTCTCCAGCCTCAGCTCCGGGTCGTGTGTGCGCCTGGCAAGGCTTTTATGTAGCTGCTGACGTTTTAAAGGAAAACTCCAGGCAAACACCTAGATGTAAAAACAGAAACACCAATATAGGTATCATTTTACTTGCCAAATGTAATTGTAAATACTGTGCGTGCTTTAGTGGCCCGCCCACTTTTGCTGTGCTATATAGGAGGGTCGTAATCATTTTCAAAAGTTGCAGCGCTGCAGACCCTCTACAGGTCTGATGCATGAGGGTCATAAAATTAAATATAATCGATTTCAGCTCTCACACCTGTACACGCCATGGGGGCAAACACAGTGTCTAGATTTCTACTGTGGGTCTGTTTATTGGGCAACAACTTTGTCATTACTTAAAGTGTGTAATCCAAATATAAGTAGAAAACCGGCACTTGAAAAAGAATGGATCCGAATACACTTTAATTCAAAGATGGTATAAAACCAGCAACCAGCAACAACTGACGCGTTTTAGCCCTCTACAGGAGCCGTAATCATCATGATATGATTAAGGCTCCTGGGGGTCTGAAACGTGTCAGTTGTTTCCATGTGCTGGTTTTATGCCAACTTTGAATTCATGTTTATTCGGATTCATCCCTCTTCAAGTGCTGGTTTTCTTCTTATATTTGGATTACAGAGTCTTCAATGTGCAGCGGAGCTCCTTGGTGGAAGTTGTATGAAAGGAGGTTGAGCAGCTTCCTTTACGTGTATTTCAACTTTTGCAGTCAAATTTGAAAAGACCTCACTATATCTTTCTCATGTGTTCCCATTCGCTCAGCATACCTCGAAAGAAATATATTTCTTACCTTTCATATTGTTTCTTTGGAGCAGATCTATACACAGGACTGCAAGCTATGCTAAACAATTTCAAAGGGACAAAGCGAAGGTAGAGTAAGTTCCCTCATTAGCATACAATGCAGAATCCAGGCACTGAGATCTTTAACCCTTTGTTAGGGCAGACAATGTTCAAATCTAGTTTACAAATGATGATGAGATTTGCCAGCACTGTACAGACAGGGTTAATTATGGTAAAATGAATTCCACAGCCCCTCCCTAACATTACATAGGGGGAAGTTAGATAATATAAAAAAATATAAGCAGCAATTTTTCTTTTAAGTTGTGATCTGTGAATGGGAACATGAAACAGATATAGAGTACATGTAATCCCAATGTAGCTACAAAAGTGGAAATACACTTTAAGATATCAGTTGGTCAGTATTCACTACTGTACTGTACATTAGTATTTACAGTATGCGAACCTAAGTAATGTACATTAGAGCTGATTTCCTCTATTCCTCACTGAACAACCTAGTCATAGGAACAGAACTTGGTTAAGTGAGTACATATATATCATTTTTTTAGGAGAAACAATGCCTTGTATTGGTAATCCAGTCTTGCAAACATTATTTATTTTATTTGTTATGCAATCCATAGACAAAAAATGTAACAAAACTAAGAAAACATACCTTTTGCTACTTTGGACAGTGTTACTTAAAAAAAAATAGTGCTCGTGTAGATGAAAAAGAAGTATACATTTTCTTTAAAGGAGAATTTTGGGGTCAGGGCTTTTCCCCATAGTTCTCCTAAGGGTAATGGGAGGACACAAACTAGCGTCCTCCCGTCACCCAAAGCTCAGTATACCGCGCGCTACAGCTCGCGGTATACTGAGATGCCGGGACGGGTCCCGACAATACTGTCTGGATCCACCCAGCTGCGTGATTGACAGCTGGCTCTGCCTATCTAGAGGCAGAGCCAGCTGTACCCGCCCCCTCCCCCATCCGTTCCGCCAGTCAGCGCTGGAGGATCGGACAGGGGAGGGGGGAAATCCCTGCAGGGAGCCGTGAGTTACAGTCACGGCTCTCTGCAGGGACATGATCCAGAAGTGAGCGAGCGACGTTATGTGTTCGCTCCCTTCCCGATGTATTGAGCCGATCTGTGACATTGTTTCATTGTCACAGGTCGGCTAGAACTATGAGGTTGAGTGATTTTCACTCACCTCATAGTTCTCCTTTAACTTCTTTAATTTCTCCTGTTTGAAATGACATTCAAATTATGATTTTTGCACTCTTTTAAATGCAACACTACAAACATTTATTAACATTAAAAAAAACAATTAGCTGAAAATGAATAGCCATGGGGAAGAATAAGTTAATTGGGCTGATTCGGGTAAACTAAGAGTTAATGAGGTGTTAAATAGGAACAAATCTTATTTTTTAAAATAAGTAACTACAAAAGTAATAATGTTACCTTGGTAACACACTGTGTGTTACATTGTTGCCCTGATGAAGGGTCCCTTCGTGGCCCCGAAACGTCAGTTTAATTATTGCCACATGTATGATGGTCTGTCCGATTAAATGGACTTTAGCGTTTGAATATTTTCCATGTGCAGGTGATTCCTGTTAATTTGCTGATGCACAAATAAGATACATTTTTGTTAATAGGTATGGTACTTGAATGTATTTTTAAAGCTCCTAAATTTTGTGTCACTTTAAGGTGCCCACATACACAATTAAAGTGGCATTAAAGTCAAAGATATTTTTCCCTCCCCCCAATGTTAATTAAAGCACCTACCTTAAATGTTGTCTCTTAATCCGATCTGCTTCTTTCGTTTCCTTTTCAGCCTTCTCTCTAGCACTGCGGCGGGTCTCCGATCCAGCGCTGACTCCTCTGTCCTTGCTGGCACTTCCTGTCCCTCGGTGTCTGCATGCGGGTTCATGCCGTCCATAGACTTACCTTGCGTCTCTCCTTGTCTCCGGCCGAAAATTTGAACTGCTCATGCCTCCACCCCAAGATGCTTTGCGGACGCCCAAGAATTTTCACATTTTGGGACGGGAGCGCCCGGGGAAGACACAGGTAAGTTTAAACCGCTTTTAAAGTGGGGTCTTGTTTTTTTTACACTTTTTGCATATATCTACTGCTCGCTAGCATTAGATATATGCAAAAACACCAGAGGGTTTAATAACCCTTTAAATCTAACTAAATGAAACAAGTTGGGACATTTTTGAATTGTTTTCAATGGGATCATATTGTGTGCACTTCATATTGTGGGTCTTTTAGAGCAGGTAAAAAAAATCTAAGAAAAAAATTATTGAAAGCAAGTGTCATTTTAACTAGAAACCTGCAAATACACGTGGCACCATTGGAGGAAAATATGATGGCAAATTCTTATCAAATCTGTACAAAATCTATACAAAATCGATGAGCGTGTGGACATCATTGTTGCTGCTGTAAGGCAACACCTATTCATAATAGCTTGGAAACTGAATCAGTTTGTTGGTCCATCCTAATGTCACGGGAATGGAAATGGGATTTTTTTTTAATGGAAAAAAATCATAAATCATTATCCTCCATGCATGTATCTAAAAGTCAATGAAAACAGCTTAGTATAGGGAATAATGATGGGCTGAGTAAGCAGGCAGATGGCCTCTGAATTTACTGCAATCATTTTATCTACTTTAATTTTTATCTTGTTTGCCTATAAATAAAATGCTTCACTCACAGTTTTCCTACTATGATATGAACGAAATAGGTTGAAACTTATCTTTATTATTTTACTATCTTGCCAAAAAATATGACTAAGCTAATGACCTACAAAATGAAAAACAAATGTGGACAAAAACAGATGTTAGAGTATCCTAGTTCAGCATTTGAATATGTTTTTTACTTTTTTTTTTACATTTATTTTATTTATTATTTTTTATTTATGTCTGGTTTTAATATCAGGCTGGGCTTAGAACCTTTCTGTATGAATGACCTGAAGGACAAAATCAGGAACCTCAGAGCAGGAGGCACTTGTGAGATATCCACTTGAGTAAAATAAGCAAAATTGAGAGTTTTTTTTATTTGTTTTACATTTCTGTGAAAATTGGTAATTTTGGACAACATTTTGCCATTTGGGTTATTGCAGTGGAATTATCAGGAAATGCAAATTTTAAGGTGGTTTTCAGAATGATAATTCAATGCATTTGTTTCTGGGTAATCTTTTTAAGAATACTTTAGCAAGGACGCTCATACTTCCCTAACATACAGACACTCACTAATGTGGGAACCTACCAAAAAAAAAGAACAAAGGGAAAGGTAGTATGTCAAATGTAAACAGGGGAATGTGGAATCAAAGTTACTTTCCTGGCAAATCCCTATTTCAATTTTTATTGGTGTGGCTGTACCTATGAGACCTCAAGGACAGCTCCTGAACCTAGCCAATAAAAAGATTCTCCTCTACCAGGTTGACTTTCTTTTTTCCTGCTCTAATAGAACTCCTAATAGCTTACTGTAAAAACATTTATTTCGTTTTCATTTATTTTCATTTTCCTTTTTTAAGTTCCCCACACCCATCGCTACTTTTCTTCAAGCCAAAAACCTTTCAACTACTAAGACAGGTTACAGGATTCGGGACCACTTCAGGCTAAAGTGGGTGATGTTACAGACTTTCTTCAGTTATGAATGGATAAACGGTTGTCATACAGTACCATAATATATCAGATCTTACAGCTAGGACCAACGTCCAGTGGGCTACAAATCTATTCATATTGCAATTTGTAAAACTTCCAAATATAAGGCCACATAAGACATCTTTCCCTAAATTGGGCCATACTCTGGTATTGGACTCCTTGAGCACTCCATTTTTTTTTAGCTGATTGAGTCTTTTTCTCTGTGGAGTTTGCTTTTCTTACACCTCAGCTAAATGAGTGTCAGAATTACAGAGACTATTAATCAAAGAACCTTTCTGTACTGTCTTTTAGGACAAATGTCTTGGCTAGATTAGGGGCCTGTCCTTGGGGTCTTGTGGGCGGAGCAACAATGTATGGCTAAGTTCCAGGAAAGGAAAATTATAATAAATATGTGATAACAATTTGCTGTATACAGGTAAATGTTATAATAATAAGTACTCACGGAAAATTTGTTCTGAGCACAAAACCACAAATCTCATCATCTGCAAATTTTGCAGTGGAAACTCTCAATTTCAGTGTTTGTCACCAGAACAAGAACAGAGGAAATTTTCTAATAGGGACACTTGTTGTAGTGACAACTGACTAAAAGGAAAATTCCCTTAATGTGGAGAGATTTTTACAAGGCAGGAAGTGAAGGGAAATCTACCCAGTGCAGCACAAATAGCAAATCAAGCCCTAACAGGGATTTTATCCATTCTCTATGTTATCCAAAATATTTTTTACAATTTTGGTTTTAGAAATACTTTAATTTCCAGATTTCTGTCTAATAATGGGATAATTAAAATTCTTCATTTTGCTGATCCCTAGTACTCACTATATTATATATATATA
>NW_017306795.1:432396-438548 GCF_000935625.1 Nanorana parkeri | reverse complement strand
TATATATATAGTGGCAGAGTAAGCCAATGCCACGGTGGAGGATGGCGACCTTGGCACCCAGGACTCTCAACCAAAGGGGCTGAGAGGGCCCAGAAAGTAAAGCATGTTAATACCAGTCTTGCCACTCTCCGTTCTGCCCTAACATTGACTAGTCGCTGACGGCCACAATTCACAGTTCAGACCCAGATTTTTATCTAATAATCTGCCCACTCAGTGTATATATATATATATTATACTATTATTATACTATATTTTGCCTTTAATAAACAAGCACATTGCACCATGACTTAACTCTAGAAAGTTTTATTTTCTGCAGTGTATTGCATTTTCTTTTTTCTTTAAGTGACAAATAGTTTAAATGCTATAAACAAAGAATCCACTGTACACGAAAAACGTAACATGGAAGTATGGTAAACAGCTGAAATATCTCTATTAACATACTATATAGTTGGAATGTTTTGTGATGATATGCAATGTTGAATTTTTTTGTGCATATTTTCAGAGTTGGTTGCACCACTGGTGAGATTTGCTCTCGCCAGTATTAAACAAACTAACAGGGGTTTCAAATTCTTGCCAAGCACCTGGCACAAGAGATAGAAGGTTTGGTAAGGGCATGTTCATACCATCGCGTTAGAAGCCACACATGCTTTTCCCTCAAAATGCATAATGCGTTTTTGGTGTGTTTTTATTGTGTGGTATTAAAATGTAACACAACACAAGACGCATTTTGCATACATTTTACATGCGCTTTCTTCATTTTCATTGGTTTCTGTCTCCATTTTGTGGCTTGTGCGGTGGGATGCTGGTGCTGATGTCATTTACCTGATATGGCCACATGACCATATTAGGTAAATGTAATTTACCTAATACAGCGATGTAGCCATATAAGGTCAGCTACATCACTGCATCCCACCCCTTTGCTTACGTGCAGCTGCGGGTGAGAAATTCCCCGGCTGCAGCTGGAGCTTCCTTCCGAGTTCAGAGGATCTCCTTTCCGTGTTTGGAGGAGCTCAGGTGCGGACCGGGTTCAGCTTGACTCATCCCTACTCATGATCCAACATTATCAATGCCTGGGAATATCCCCAATAAAGGTGCAACTCAATCCAGCTTGCTGCAAAAAAAAATAAAACAGTATTGCGGGGGCAGTTCAGGATTGAAAGTATCTATTACAGCCTGATCTACGATTGTTGGACTTTAATGCTTTATAAAAAAAAAAATCTAAAAAAGCCAGAAGAGTCATTTGTGAAAATGGTGATCTTGGGTGGTATAAATCTATGTGAATTTGCTGCCTTTATAAAAATAGTTGACACCCTGGGGTTGATTTACTAACCTTATAAACACACCACGAACATGTATACACCTCTGTAGTGTGTTCCCTCCCAGCATGATCTATGGGTGGAATCTAAAGACCTTTGTAGTGTGTACACACCCAGCAGGTGTGTTGTGCAAAGCCAAGCATGAATTGCAAGGTGTAAATTAGCTCTATGTTGTGTTGCTTGCGTTGATGAATGCAGGAATGTAAATGCATGAGCTAACCATTTTTGTCTAAACTGTGAAGCAGCATTATATATGCATCATGTGCATGATTTTTCCATATATGGCATTAGTGGAAATATGCTTTTAGAGAGTTTTTGGTTGATAAATATGTTTTGCTGTGTGAAAATCACACGCACCTGGTGCGTGCGTGTGTTTAGGTTAGTAAATCACCCCCATTGGGACACACTTACCCACTACAGAGGTGTATACATGTTCGTGGTGTGTTTATAAGGTTAGTAAATCAACCCCACTGTCTTAATTTCTCACATCTACGGGAGTGCAGCAGTCCATCTGAATCTGGACTCAAGTGGGATAGCCTAGCAATCTCCATCAACATTGATTGTACAACTGAAATATGCTACACTGGCTTTTTATGTGAATGTCCATGAGATCCAGGATAGGTATGGGGTACGAGATGTCACATTCCAATTTTCAGACTTCCTCCTCACTGACATGTGGAGGACATATTGCTGCTCTAAATACCAGGTGGGCTTTCTGCTTGTCAGCTCACAATGGTGATGTGTTTCTTTAAAAATCCCAACAATTTTCCTGATGTGATATCACTTGTATTCAGGTGTGAAAATATCATTCATGTAAATGGATTTAGTGTTGGAAAAGTTATTTTAAAAGAAACTTGAAAATATGGGCTCTTGTATTGTAATTGTCATGTCCTCATATTGTAAAGCGCTGTGCAAACTGTTGGAGCTATATAAATCCTGTATTATAATAATAATAATTAGTAATTGCTTCCTGCATGAGGAACATAAATGTGTGCTCAGGAAATACCCCAAAACTTTCCTCTTGCCAGATCAACAGGTTTTGTTATGTACGCAGTATTGTTAGTAGTATAAAGCATGGGGAAATGTGTATGCATTGCAGAGATGTACAAAATATGTTTGTTTTTTTTATTTTGCTCCGGCATACCCTTTAACATCTCATGTATAGTCTTTGAGCCCCCTCTGTACTGGTAGGTATAAGGCAGATGCTGTTCTTGTCCCTATCTTAAAATGTGCTGGATAGCATATATTTTCTACATAGTCAATCCACCGATAATACGAGTGGCCTGATTTTCTGTAAATGCCATAAAGAATTCAATTAGAAGAAGCACAATTTAATCTCCGGGAGAAAACGTCCCAAGACTTACGCCAATAAATGTTGATAAGCTGTAGTAAATAGCTCAAGCAGAAGGCCAAAACTTACATTGTGATATTTCTGCTAATGCAAATTTGCTTTGAGTAATGTCAGCCCAGTAAATACAGTTGATTTGATCAGCTGCAATAATGCCTCAGAGAGAGATTAATTATTTTTACTAAATTACTTAAAGTTCTCTTCTCTTCGGGCAAAGCAGGAGAAACGTCAGCGTAGCAATGGATTGAAATTATTCAGGAAGAAATTGATGATATCGTTTATTTTGTTACTTTAACCACTAAATATTTTTTTTTTATTTTTTTTTTATTTTAAAGGTAATTTCCAGGAAATCTGAACGTCTTTTTTCGGATCCCCCTGCGAAAAAATCACACATCTGTGTTTTCAGCTTTTAGCTTTTTTCAGACGTGTTTAATGTTAGTTACTATGCAGCCATGTGGAAGGTGTGTGGATGTTTTAAAAGTAATGCATTAAAGGCTAACTCCACTTTTTGCAAAAAATGAATAAATGCACCTGTATTGATAAAAAAAATTGCATCTATTATTTTTTTGCAATGGAGCCTGCAGAACATTGCAACTGTGATCAGTGCAATGGGTGCAATGCCCAGGCTCTTGTAGACTGTTCCCCCAGTTCCAAGTCCATACCGAGGTATGGGCTTTCTGTTACGGGGCTGGAGGAATTTGTTAATGTACTACAAGTGCGATGATGGCCCCTCCCGCCCTCACAGATGAGCACAGTGATGACAATAATGACACCACAGGGTCTAAAATTAGGTATGTAATGGAAAAAAGAAAGGCTTGATTTAAAAATGTAATCAGTATGTTGATGAGGGGGTGGGAGGAACCAGGGAGGGCAAAATATAAGAAGATTCAATTTTAGTCATAAGAATAGCTTAATTCTTAAACACTACCTCCACTTTCTGGGTTTTCATGGGACATTTTCCTGTAAATTGCTAAATTACATCTTCCATGTCTTCTTGAAGTGGGTGCTACAAACATTTGCATCATGTGAAGATTTCTCCCTCCCCTTCAGTACTGTACAGTTGGGGCAGTGACACTATGTATATCATACTATTATTGTAATGTTATGATATCAGTACCTTCCCCTTTAATTTACCCTGCAGCTGTAATATCGACACTGCCACGATCTGTACCTTGCACCCCAGATAAGCACAACAGACCAATAAGCATCACCATCCCAAGATCTGTACCCCACTGACCCCCTGCCCATTTCAATAGCCCTGCTGACATCCCAAACTATATAGATGTGCACCAAGGGGGCCATGAGGGGGTCAGAGGCAGGGCCGATGCTAGGATTCTTGCCTACACAGGCAAGAATTTTTGCGCCCCCCTCCCCCCTCCCTGACCCCCTGTAAAAATAGGGCATTTTGACAAGTACTTGTACTTGTCAAAATGCCCCGATGTTTGCGCTATGTTTTTTTTTTTTTTTTTTTTTGGGTCCTAATTTAGCTGGCCGGCGACTGCCTGAGGTGCCGCATGTGTCAGGATCCTCTGGCAGTCGCCGGCCAGCTAAATTAGGACCCCACCTGGAGCTCCTCCCACTGGACCAGCGCTGACTCGCCGCTGCTCTCCCGCACCGAAGGTAAGTGGAAAAAAAAACATAGCACAAACATCGGGGGCATTTTGACAAGTAAAAGTACCCTGTTTTTCCGCCCTCACCCTGCAGCGCACTCAGGCGGCCGCCTGACTTGCCTTGCGGTAGCGCCGGGCCTGGTCAGAGGTCATCATCTCATATACAGTATAAACTCACTATAAATTGTATAAGTGATAATTGAATAAGAAAATTCCGTGAAACCTAATGGCGGAAAATACCCGTGACAAAACAGAAGTAGGTAGAGACCCCTCAAAAAGGGAAAATACAAATGTCCATCAATTTCTCTCAATAATTAATGACTATATAAGATAGAAAATGTATTTTATTATATTAAAAAATAAAAAAATTCACACACAATTACAGTATTATATATAAACCCCCACCGCAAAACATTAACAGACATCAAATCCCCTCATCCCAAAATATAATGGTCGGCCCCCGGAGCCCTGGCGTCACAGTTTATAGTGTTCTCAGGCTCAGCATCCACTTCTCAGAGCCCCGGACATCTGCTGACGATCACATTTTGCTGGATGTGTGTGATATGCAGCAGATAGGATGTGGACTTTGAGTAGTGCAAGTTGAGCCGGATAGCATGCAAGATGTGGCTAACACTGGAGCTCCAGGAGCTGACCTTCAGACTGGTTCCTGTGCATACAAGACGCCCGGTAATGTACATGTGTACATGCATAGGGCCTGTATAGTTTACCTTCCCCTTTTACAATAAACTGCAGTGCATAGATGTGAACCAGCCACACAGGAAGTAATGGGATTTCTACTTGCAATCATCTTCATGCAGTAAAATGAGATATATGGGAGCTGCCATGACAAGTACTGAATTACAAAGCCAGAATGAGCATGCAGTCAGCGAAATATTGGGACATGTAAGTAACTCACCAAGTTGGAGGATGAGACTCAGAGCAAGCACCTTAAAAAACAACTGTCCCCTTTCTTTTGCTAAATATAATGACAATTTGTATTGGACAATAACTCATTCTCATTTTCTATTCTCTAGTTTTTAATGACGTGGCTCAATTTTTAGTGCGATAATGGCTCTTGTATCATCATAACAGATCAATGGTTTGGTTGAGGTTTAGGAGTAGATTCAAGTTTTGGGCTATGGTTAAGGGTTCATTTTAACACTAAATAATATCTGTGGTCAAAAACTAAAAATAAATCTGTATTTCTATGTTGAATTTCCATAAGTTCTATCCACTCCTAACAACCAGATCCATCTAGAAGTTTGTAAACGTACTCATTGATGATGTCCATAGAATGAACTTCCTCAATGCACTGACACCATTTTCCTATATCACCTCTCTCACAGAGCCTGCCTTCTGAACTACAGTGGTGTACATCTCAACAACTGTAACATTATCATTGCTTGCTGGAAGCAATGCACGATGGGATATGTATTCTTGAGAAATGGAGATTGCATCATATCAAGCAGCAGGGAAAGAGACACAAAGCACACTGGGAATACATGAAGTTGTTGGAAGTGATGGGCAGACAGAAGGCAGCACTCACTACATAAAAGAGATTTTTTTCAAGTAAGCTTTGATTGTATTATCAAAAACAACTCCAGTATGTATTCCTACTAGTATGTATTCCTATTACAATGCTAATGTTATAACAGGAGAGGATATGCTGGGACTTTAGAACTTTAGGGGTTAGGTTAAAGGTAATTTGCAGGAATGATAACTTATGACACCAAAAACTCACTTATATATATATATTAGGGCTGGTAATGATTAAAATTTTCCTGTTCGATTAATCGAAAAAAATTTTAATCGATTAATTTCGATCAATTATAATGCACATACAGATCCATCTACATTGGCCTATACACATACAGCACA
>NW_017306795.1:418072-432043 GCF_000935625.1 Nanorana parkeri | reverse complement strand
GCGCCCCCCCCCCCCCCCCCCCATCTGCGGAGGGGGGGTTAGGGGGGGCTGGGAGAGAGCACCCCCCTGAAATGATGGCAGATCGCACAGGAAGCATTAGCTTCTTTGTTTGTTTTTTTTTGTTTGTTTTTTTTTAGTATTCTGCCAGTTGCAGTTGTCAGAATAATTTTTTTTTTGTGGAAGGGGGGAGGAGTCCGGTGACGTCGCGGACATCGAAGGAAGACCCGGAAGCCAGCGGAGAGGCGAGTATGGATCAAAAGAACTTTGATCGATCAAAATAATTTTGATCGATCAAAAAAATTTACGATTAATCGTTAATTTCCGCAGCCCTAATATATATATATATATATACACTAGTAGACTCATCTGCCACTCCGGGTACTGAATTCAGAGGAATTCTAATCAATAAAGTGAAACCGCAACTTCCGTAAATAATTTTGTCTGGCTAGACGACTCATGAATCTAGCCAAGCAGAAAACCTCTCCGGTCACCATGCCCTCCTGGCACATGTACAACATCTGAAGACCTGAGAAAACGCAACTCATGTTCCATAAAACTCAGACAGAGTTCATCCATCACAGGTAACAATGAGTTGTCTCATATCACCTACAGGTAGAAAGCACATTGTTGATGGAAAGAAAGCTATGGTGCAATTTCCTGTCCCCTTCCATCTGCAGAAGCTTTGAAACCTACTTATTTTCTTAGGTTATCCTGAAAGCCCGGCCATTCAAACTGAGCATGTGATAAAACATGAGTAAGCCGTGGTTACCTTCAGAGAAAAAAATGCTGCATGCCAAAATTATAGGTAAATCCAGAAATATAGTCTCGCCAATTTATATGTTACATAGTTACATAGTATTTGAGGTTGAATAAAGACATAAGTCCATCAAGTCCAACCTATTGTGTGTATGCATTTATGAGCTGATGTGTGCGTGTATACGAGTCCATGTGTGATTTTTCTCTTAGCTATACCTGTACCCCTGAATGTTCTGGTCTCCCAGGAACTCGTCCAGGAGTCTCTTGAATGATTCCGCACTCTTAGCTGAAATCACTTCCTGTGGCAGCGAGTTCCAGACCTTAACCGCTCTAACTGTGAAGAACCCCCTGCGCCCTGTGTGGCGAAATTTTTTTTCCACCAATTTTAGCTTGTGCCCTCTGGTCTTTGTTACAGAGCTGACAGTAAACAGTTTGTTACTGAAGTTGCTGTCACCCTTGAATAGTTTATACATAAAAATCATGTCCCCCCTTAATCCCCTAACCTCCAACGAGAACATATTTAATTTTAACAACCTTGTTTCATAGTTCAGATCCTCGAACCCCTTAATGAGTTTGGTTGCCCTCTTCTGGACTTTTTCCAGCTCAAGGACATCCTTTCTGAGTATTGGTGACCAAAACTGGACCGCATACTCCAGATGTGGCCGAACCAGTGATCTATAAAGAGGCAAAATTATGGACTTGTCTCTGCAATACATCCCCTTCTTAATGCAAGACAGGACTCTGCTTGCTTTGTTTACAGCAGCCTGGCACTGCAAGCTGTTCTTCAATCTGCGGTCTATAATGACCCCCAAATCCTTCTCCGTTTCCGATTTCCCTAGTTGCATACCCATGAGTGTATAGTCCATTTGCCTATTTTTAGCCCCAAGGTGCATTACCTTACATCTATCGGCATTGAACTTCATCTGCCATACAGTTGCCCACTCCCCGATTTTCTCCAGGTCCTCCTGTAATGTTATAATGTCTAAATCTGTGTCTACTACCCTCCCAATTTTCGTATCATCAGCAAACACTGAGATATGACTTCTCACTCCCTCCCTTATATCATTAATGAACAGGTTAAAAAGCAATGTGAATGAAAAAACTACAAGGTGACAGAGGGACTCGTAGATCTCAATAAAGTACAAATAAGGTGACGTCACCTCACTTGTCGTCCATTGATATCTTCCTCCAGCTCCATAACCAGAGGGTTGTACCCAGAGGGAGAACCGATCTTCAAGAGCCTGTGTATTCTACCTGCAATCCCCTGCTGCAGCTGCAATGCTTTGCAGACTCCAATGGACAACATTAATAAATGCACATTTTTTTTCCTTTTTGCAATATGAGTGCATTTAATATTTTTTTGCAAAAAGTGGATTATGCCCTTAACTCTGTCCATAATCAAAGAAAAATGCTTTGTCACTGATTTTAAAAAAAAATAAGCTGCACCCATGTACCAGATCAGTGACTTAGAGAGTTTTGAAACCAAAATGAGCAAGGCAATTACAATTTACAGAAGGACAACAACAGTGGCCGCCTACACATTTCTTATCTTAGCAATTATGTTATTTAAAAGCTTAGTTCAGCTTTTGCAAAAATTTAATAAATGCACCCCCATTAATAAAAAAAAAAAAGTTAATTTATTAAATATTTGCATTGGAGTCTGCAGATCAATGCAACTGGGAGCAATGCCCAGGCTCTCCCCCAGCCCCAGGTCCATCTGGAGGTACTGACCTTCAGTTATGTGGCTGGAGGAATTAAACAATGGAGCAATGTCAATGCTCCGTTGACATCTACGACTTGGGACTTGTCAGACGGACCCATGCACAGCTGTGAAAAAGAACCCGCTGATTCGGGTAAGTATGTTGGGCAATGTGACCATGTTCCATGCTACACCTTAAATATGAATGAAAGCATGGTCAGAAAGATGGTGTATTCTTTTAAAGGGGTTTTCCACTTCTGCGCTCAAAGTGGAAAAAACATTTTCTTACAAACACATGACTGAAATGGCAAACTCCAGAAAGTATTCATGAAAAACTGATCTGATTTACAAGCTGATTTTCACTGACATATATAGTTTGAAAGCTGAATTAAAAAGAATCTGAAAAGTGCTTCCTTTCCACTTAAAACAAGAATAATATTAAGAGCGCGGTGGCGACTGTACTTTTCCAAAGACATATTATGACGACCGCAGGGCCCTGATCCGTGTTCATGAACTGTGTACAGACATAACTGCCTACTAAACAAACTGGACACCGTCCCAGTGGGGAGGCTTAAAATCATATTCATCAAAGTCAAAGGGCGAGGCGAATTGAACCGGTTCATTAATTATGAAATTTCCTACCAAGTGACATGCTGTTAACTGTAACAAGACTTAACACTTTTTTTTCAGCTGCGTGTCTGTTTTCCAACAACGGGCCAAGACTTGGCGCAACCCAACGATATGAGTTCACTTTCACATTTATTTTAGAACTTTAGAAAAATATATTAGTCGCTCTGGAGGCTGTTGATGTAGTCTGGTTGAAGCCAGCAAACCTGAGGATGAAGTGGAAAGGGAGATTAGAGGAAATTAGGAGATATTAAAAAGAAACTACCGTGAGTTTTCAGGCAGCGCTCATTTTTAATCCTTACAGTAAAGTCATTTTAAAGCTGAACTCCAGCCAGGAACACGAACACAAGGAAATGCAAGCCGCCTTTTCTCAAACAGCACTCCTTCTTCTGTTAGAGACCAACTTTTGCGGCTTTTTGTCCCACCAATATGTCCCTCTTTCTGGCTTCCATACAGCATAACCGGCTGCCGCTCACATCTCCCTATGGAGAATGGCCCCCAGTTGTGTTTCCTCCTCTGGGTAGTTCACTTCAGGGAGCTGAGACTTGTCTATATAAAGCTTCCCTTAGTGGGCTGGTGTTATCTTCAAAGCACCCAGTCTTGACCCGTCCGCAGGCATTGATTGGCAACTATGTCAACCCTCTCAGACACTGCCCACATATATGCACACAGCGACAGCGTCACTACATTCTCGATAATTCATAGGAATTGTAGTTCTATTTTCTATTCATGTGATGTTGTGGTGCCTTTTGTGGATCTTCCTCCGGGTGCCCAGCCAGACTTGAATTATGGGCTACAAGT
This sequence comes from Nanorana parkeri, assembly GCF_000935625.1. Lineage (NCBI taxonomy): Eukaryota > Metazoa > Chordata > Amphibia > Anura > Dicroglossidae > Nanorana > Nanorana parkeri. The sequence goes on along the minus strand of NW_017306795.1, from coordinate 428,160 downwards.
AATGATGTCACAAGAGATAAAAATTACATTTACTAAGAAAGTAAGTGTATAAGGAAGGGGAGCTATAAGTCTAAAGTTGGCTGGGTCCTGGAGTTCATCTTTAAAGCATATCTTCGGGGGAAAGAAAAAAACTCCCCTTACAGTGGGACTACCTCTGTACTTCAAGTGTCATTTATATCGAGGGGTATTGTGAAGGGGACTTTTACTTACCTAATCGCCGCAACCCCGGCACTCACCTCCCTACACTCTGGTTTGTGGACTGCCCCTTGCCATCCTTTGGGCCCTGCATTAGGTGTCTGACTGCTGGAGCACAAGGACGAAGAGGCCGCAGGCAACAATCTTGGAGCCTGTGGTAGCAGAGATCGGGTATATAAATATAATACCCCGAGCTGTTAAGGTAGCCCCACTGCGAGGTGTTTTTTTTTTTTTTTTTACCTGAATGTTTAATATGCTGCTCACATTTCTAATTTCTAGAATGGCAGCCCTAATGTATACAATGGGCCATAACAATGCACCTTTACATACCTTATGTTCATAGCCATTTACATTCAAAATTTTAACTCCCTGAGGAAGTCTACAAGCAATGTGGATGGAACATTTCGGTGCCGATGAACCGGTGGACTCTACGTTCCACGCATTCTGAGAATTAACATGCGTCAGCCCTGGATGTGAAGAACTCCATTAGATGACCCAGACCTCCTTAAACATCTTGAGGCTGCTTGCTTCATGGAGGCCTCACCTATGCTATTTCAGCCAGGACATGGTTAACATCTTTTCTGACCTACCACATGCTAATGTTCAGCTGTCTCTGAAGGTTCTTATTCATCCAGGTCATGGTATATCTGTAAAAAATAAGTCAAGGCAACTGTCAGCAAGTCCAGTTGCCTTGACTTATTTTTTACAGATAAATGTTCAGCTGGTTATGGTGGCAGAATGATATGCACATGTCTGTGAACTGTACGACAACAATAAGCACTCACCTTGGATAGGACTGATTTGTGGCACTATGCAGTATGTGCTATACTTTTCATATATGGTGCATGGAACAATGCTTTTATTCAACATCTATGCAAGCAAACACTATACCAAACACTATACCACTGTATGCAAGCAAACACTATACAATGCATACATTACGTGTCGTCCTTCACCCTTGTTGGCCTTTTGAACTGAGAGAAACTACTGTGCCTAAATTATACCCCATGAACTTTATTGGCAGTCATGATTATCCCGTTAAAGCTACAGTATACGAGCTTGCTTGACATCCCATTCCAAAACATGGCCATTGATATGGAGTTACCACCTCCCCTTTGGAAGTCAAGATTTTGGTGTATGTCTGAGGGAATTTTGTCCCATTCAGCCAAAAGAGCATTTGTGAGGTCAGGTACTGATGTTAAATGAGAAGACCTGGCTTCCAATCAGCAGTCATTTCATCGCAAAGGTTTTCAGTAGGGTTTTAGGTCAGGGCTCTGTACAGGCACCTTGAGTTCTTCTACACAAGACTGGTGAAACCATGTCTTTGCGGAGCTGGCTTTGTGCACCGGAGACACAGTCATGCTGGAACAGAAAAGGACCTTCCCCAAACTGTTGCCACAGGGTTGGAAGTGCACAATTGTCAAAAATGTTTTTGTATGCTGTAGTATTGAGTACCCTGCACTGGAAAGCCCTTTATCCAGTCATTTGGAGGGGTGTACTACATATATATATATATATACGCACACATACAATTTCTTACAGCCATTTTACAGAGTTTCACGTTAACGCTGAAGGTATTTCACCTTAATTGACCCTAACCTTACCCTTGCCTTCCTCTCACATTCCTTCATGTGTACATTTGCTGCCTGAGAAGCTCTAATGGATATGCATGTTAATGAAGGGCTGAGCACTGACAGAGATTTCCTTCAGCAGCAGATGTGTGAAATATCTGAATAGTTTCTGGTAGAAGTCATTCCAGTTTGATGGAGAAGCGGTTTATGGTGCACTAGGTGAGCACTTTAATGTACCTAATTCAGATACGACGAATGCGTGAACGAGAAGTCATCCGGGAAGAATATCTGTTATCTATTAGCTCCATTATTTATAAAAGAAAAAGTCACGCAATCAGTATGAAATATTACAAAATCCTCAACCGCTATCACTTCCTACCCCACGAACAGTGGTATCAGCCACAGCAATATTGATTGTGCATTAGGCCACGTCCTTAGCGGCTGAAATTTAAATTGGGCAAGGGGTGAAAACATTTTGGATTAATAAAGAGAGGATCAGTAAAGCACAAATGGTGTACAGCACTTTTGAGCACAATACACAGTATCTGTGGCGACTCTAGGAACAATATATGGGGGGGGGCACATAAGATACCACAGTCAAATCTGGGGGGGCACTAATAATTTTCATTGCATGTCGCAAGCGCTGGGCGCCGAGAGCTGATTTAATTGCGGATGGCATATGCGCCCTGCGGTTCCGATATGTAGTCCAACGCCACCCACAATCCTGAATACCGCAACCGCCGACGCCATCCGCAATTAAATCAGCTCTCAGCGCCCAGTAGGTGCGGAATACAGCAGGGGCTGACTGGCAACTTTTAGTCCAGGGGGCAAGTACAACCCAGAGGCCCATGCTGCAGTTACTTGGCCCCCCTCCCGCTCTGCCTCTTCCCTGCCTTCTCCCCGCCCCTGTCTGCCACTTTTGCCATCCATGTAACAGTAGTGTGAATGGTCGGGTGATTTACCCTGCACTGGAAAGCCCTTTATCCAGTCATTTGGAGGGGTGTACTACATATATATATATATATACGCACACATACAATTTCTTACAGCCATTTTACAGAGTTTCACGTTAACGCTGAAGGTATTTCACCTTAATTGACCCTAACCTTACCCTTGCCTTCCTCTCACATTCCTTCATGTGTACATTTGCTGCCTGAGAAGCTCTAATGGATATGCATGTTAATGAAGGGCTGAGCACTGACAGAGATTTCCTTCAGCAGCAGATGTGTGAAATATCTGAATAGTTTCTGGTAGAAGTCATTCCAGTTTGATGGAGAAGCGGTTTATGGTGCACTAGGTGAGCACTTTAATGTACCTAATTCAGATACGACGAATGCGTGAACGAGAAGTCATCCGGGAAGAATATCTGTTATCTATTAGCTCCATTATTTATAAAAGAAAAAGTCACGCAATCAGTATGAAATATTACAAAATCCTCAACCGCTATCACTTCCTACCCCACGAACAGTGGTATCAGCCACAGCAATATTGATTGTGCATTAGGCCACGTCCTTAGCGGCTGAAATTTAAATTGGGCAAGGGGTGAAAACATTTTGGATTAATAAAGAGAGGATCAGTAAAGCACAAATGGTGTACAGCACTTTTGAGCACAATACACAGTATCTGTGGCGACTCTAGGAACAATATATGGGGGGGGGCACATAAGATACCACAGTCAAATCTGGGGGGGCACTAATAATTTTCATTGCATGTCGCAAGCGCTGGGCGCCGAGAGCTGATTTAATTGCGGATGGCATATGCGCCCTGCGGTTCCGATATGTAGTCCAACGCCACCCACAATCCTGAATACCGCAACCGCCGACGCCATCCGCAATTAAATCAGCTCTCAGCGCCCAGTAGGTGCGGAATACAGCAGGGGCTGACTGGCAACTTTTAGTCCAGGGGGCAAGTACAACCCAGAGGCCCATGCTGCAGTTACTTGGCCCCCCTCCCGCTCTGCCTCTTCCCTGCCTTCTCCCCGCCCCTGTCTGCCACTTTTGCCATCCATGTAACAGTAGTGTGAATGGTCGGGTGATGTGAGGACTCCTAGCAAGTCCATGAAAGGGGTGACTGGCTAGGTATTTTATTTATTTTTTTACATATTTTTTACTTCTTATTAACTTAACTTAATATTTTTTACTTTTTTTAATTTGTTTATTTTATTTTTTTTAAACTTTAATTTTTTTTACTTCGTTGCTGGGAGCAATAGCCAGCCTGCTATTGGATATTTCAAATTGCAATAGCCAATAACAGGCTGGCTACTGCACCCACCCACTGCCTGCTGTCATACCCCTGGATCCGCCACTCAGGGCCTGTGCAAGGATTTTTGCCTACACAGACGAAAGTGGATTTTTGCGCCCCCCCTTAATTGCAATAGCCAATAACAGGCTGGCTACTGCACCCACCCACTGCCTGCTGTCAATCAGCAGAGAAGGGACCTGAAGTTTTCAATCTGGTCCACCACTGTTGATTGACAGCTGGCAGTGGGCGGGTGCAATAGCCAACCTGTTATTCGCTACTGCAATTTAAAAGAGCCAATAGCAGGCTGGCTATTGCGGTCAGCTGCTGGAATGAAGACGATTGTGCGGCTGTCAGCAGGAGAGGAGCACAGACGCGGCGTAGACGTGAGTAGACTGCAGGGGTGGGTGGAGCTCACAGACTGTCGGAGGGTTCCCCTTACAGGCTGTAATCGGCAATCTATGCCCACTGACACCGATCACTGCAGCCGATTACAGTCTGTAGGAATCGGCCAGGGGGGGGGGGAGTGATAACCTAGGGGGGCAATTGCCCTTCCTTGCCCCCCTGTAGCGACGCCACTGCACAGTATACATACGTAATAAACAAATATGGCTGCTCCATATAAATGAAGAAATTATCTATTCAATTTTAGCTTATAGGAGAACTATGGGGAGAGTGAAATGTACTCATCCCCATAGATGATGTGTGACTGCGGCTGTCACACATCAGCTCTATAGATCGAGAACTGAGTGATCACATAGTGCTGATCGCTCAGTTCCCGCTCTTCTCCCTGAAGAGAGTAGTGGCTGCCAGTCACCACTCCCCACAGGGATACCCACACCCCTCTTCATTCCACCAGCGATGACTGGAGGGATAGACAGGGGAGGGGCGGGCAGAGCTTGCTCTGGCTCTAGAGAGGCAGACCCAGCTGTCAATTAGGCAGAGGGGTGGATCCCAACAATATTTTTGTGATCCGTCCTGGCTACAGCACAGCTCTGCACTGTCAGCATATAGGGGGCAATAGCGCTCTATATGCTGAGTTTTGGGTCACAGGAGGACATCAGTTCACATTAGACATAAAAGAGAACTAACCTTAAAAAAAAAAGGTTTGGCAATAGTTCTCCTTTAAAGCTCTGCCGACTCCTCCTCATTCCCCTATATCTGCATCAGTATCATCTTCTACTGCAACTTGTATCACATTTATTGAATCATCATTCATTTTATATAAAAAAGTTAAATAAAAGGAAAGTTTAAAACAAAAAAACAAGATTGCTGGTGTGAGATGTGTAGGGGCAGTGAGGGGCAGTGTAATGCACTCTTCTTTCTTTCTTTCTTTCTTTCTTTCTTTCTTTCTTTCTTTTTCTTTTTCCTTTATTGAAGTGTCACAAAATAAAGCACATTTCATGCAGGTCTATACAGTAGTTTGGAGAAATAAAGTCACCAGCACTCCAAATGGTAATTTAGCAATAGTCCATTTATTGACACATTGCCATTCTATGCAAGCGCTTTTGGGGGCCTCAAGGGGTCCCCTTCATCAGGCCCCTTGAGGCCCCCAAAAGCGCTTGCATAGAATGGCAATGTGTCAATAAATGGACTATTGCTAAATTACCATTTGGAGTGCTGGTGACTTTATTTCTTCATTTGAGTTTCTCACGGTGCCACCTGTGGTCACTACAAACTCCCAGCCGTCTTCACGGGTCCATAGATGTTGCGGTAAGGAGTGCAGCAAGACCTCTGGTTCCTTATACAGTAGTTTGGTGACATGTGGTGAATTAACTTGTGCTGCCAAAAAATTCAAACATCATGCATTTTTAGGCAGTGAACCCCGCAGCACCTCAATGGTGTGAACAGGGTACATAGAAAACAATCGTACTCTTGCGTTGAGCCAGCGTTGATCTATGCATGCTCAATGCAAGGGTATGGTTTGAATGACACTGAGGTGTGCATCTCATTCCTCTATTTACACAATACCAGTGATTCTATTAACCTCAAACTTCTTTCCATTCCCAGTACAGTAAGAATATGAAGACACAAGCCTGCTTATGGTTTCTGATAGACATCTAGTGACACCTAGTGGTAACTTGAAGCAATGTAACACATGTAATGAAGAAAAAAAAAGTTTTGCACAAACTAATTTACAAGAAAACTCACATTTCACTATAAAAGATACAGCATATCCATATCACTGCTACACAGTCTATTTTAGAATTTAATATTACCAAAATGTAATTTCTATATGATTTTCTTAAAACGCCCAAAACTCAGACATCGCTTTCTTGCAAAATGGCAATAGCTGGACATTCTTTGCAGCATTTTCGAACAGAGCTTGCCCGGAAATTTCATTTATTTCATTTATTTTCATTTATTTCATCTACTGAGGAAAGCAGTGAGCCAATCACACAAGCAGGAAATGAGAAGCCCCCTGTTTGCCCTATTACTTTTGAACTTTTTGGCAGTTTTTAGAAAATGACAATAGCTGTGGGTTGAACTGGAAAGTTGATCTTTAATACAATTTTTGGACAAAATAGCGCTTTTTGGAAGGGATGTTTTCCTTTTAAATGATTCCTAGTTTATTACTGGAGTGCCATCGCTATAAGCTATTGGCCAGGAGGGGCGTTAGGTAATGGGAGAGAGAGCCAGGCGCGTCAAGAATGACATTTCATGCACTTTCTCTTGATATCTCAAGTGGTGCTGCTACTGCTTTCTGCACCACCCATGACACACCTTAGAGAAGGGGTGGAGCATAGTGGGGAAAGGGGCAGGGCTTATAAAGCACAAATGGCACATTTTTGAAACACTAAGCACCATGATCTCCATGCAGATATGAAAAATGCACTAATATATGTATTTATGTATTATTTTTATTTTGTTAAATAAGGAGTCTATTTCTAAATTATTCACAGAGCAATTCACCCTGAAAATCTTTGTGAATGTTTGTTCTGTGCAAATAGAGACAAAAATTTACATTGTGCATATATTCTTTTCAGGTCAATTGTAACAGTCGGGAAATATACTGCATTGCGGCCACTAGATGGAGTTGTGGAGTATAGGAACTATATTCCTATAGTATTTATTTCCTATGCTCCTCAGTTCCATCTAATGGCCACAATGCAGTATATTTCAAATGTGACATTCAACTTAAAATTAAGATATACTAACGTTTGTTTTAGCCTCTATATACACGGAATGAATGTTCACAGAGATTCCCAGGGTGAATGCCATTGCAAATTGTTTATAAATTGATCCCTTAATTTATTAGTGCATTTTTCATATCTGCATATTGGGTGGACCCCTAAATGTATTTATTAAATGCTGCTAAGTATCTTCATTTGACGTGATAATAGCCTCTGTACAACAGCACTCAGACTGGGTGAAGGAGGTGTGGTATTCAGGGCCAAACATGTGTGCTACATGCACGTGTGCTGACAAAGGAACTGGAGGAGAGAGCAGAGAGATAACATATTTAGTCCACTGATGCTCCTTCACTGTCCAGTCACAGGCAGGGGGTAAGAAGGTGACCTAAGCTATGTTGGTTAACTGCAGCAGACAAACATTAGGTCATTGGGATGGCTGTGCTGTGTTTAGGGGGGCCCATTCATGAATAGACTGAAATACAAAGACTTTAGTAGGTAAAACAACTCCATTAGATGTATTAACTTTGTATTTAGCTGCTTGTCTGGAATTCAGCTTTAATCTGTATTTGGACATCAGGCCCTCTATGGAACCTAGCGTGCTAAAGAGCAGTGCCAGATGCACTCAACCATCTTTCCCTGTTTCCTTTGCACACTTCCAAAGGTCCACAATCACCTGAAAAATTCAGCCAGAAGAAGCAGCTCTAGGACTACACCAATATTGGCAATTTGTAACGCTTTAAAGTTTAGGTGATTGTCATATTAGTGGCCTTGCAACAACACAGTTGAGTACCGTCCATGATCCTTTTTTTTTATTTGGGATACAAGTTAAATTTTTAGGACAAGCTTTAAAAGGTTTACCGCCTCCTTCTTCTTGATCCGAGAAGAACTGATACTTAAAGGTCTAGGTTTTAGATTTATCAAGCCTTTAAAGGTCTACCACCCCCTTCTTCAAGATCCAAGAAGAACAGATACTCAAAGGTTTATGTTTTAGGTTTACCAAGCTTTTGAAGGCCTACCACCCCCTTCTTTTTGATCCAAGAAGAATTTATACTCAAAGGTCTAGGTTTTAGATTTACCAAGCTTTTGAAGGACTTTAGGTTGTAGGTTTAAATCTTTTTGTATCAGGACATATTGGATGGAGAAGAAGTGGGTGTTAGACCTCCAAACGCTTGTCCTGAAAATGTACCTGGTAGCCCATATTAAAAAGTATCATAGACAGTACTCAAGTAGACAATATGTATTTATATAATAGTCATATTTTCATACATTAGCTGCTGGTTTGTTCTAAAAGTCCACTTTGAACTTGAGCATTAGTACAATGGGAGACCAGCCAGAAAAATATCTTGACATGGCAGCACAATGTTTCAGGTAACTCATTATTATGGAATGTTGTGTGTTCTCCTGATGTGGTCCATCACAGGAATATTATTCTTGCTCTCACTTGATTCAGTCTATTAGAGCTGCACGATGGGCCACATATATATATAATTCTATTTCCCGTACTCCACAAGTGAAACACTTCAGGAATTCCAGAAATGCAGACTCCGCACAGCTCCTATCCTATCTCCTGGCTATTGTCTCACTTGTGTCATCTTCTATGTTGTCTGTCAGCTGCCAATTCCTGAGCCATATGCTCACTACTACACAGCTGCATGCCCAACTCTGTCATCTGTGTCATCTACCTCTGGGGGTTTATGGTTTATCCTGGGATTTCATGACTCCCAGTTCCCTGCATTAACCTCTGTTATATGGGTGTATGGGTGCAGACACTAATTCATATACAACCCACAGGAACACTCTGGTCAAATATGAAATATAATATTCACATTCTCACATAATTCATTCCCACAGTTACCACAGCTACCTCATGTATCATTTTGTCTCCCACAGGAGTAAATTAATAAAAAATAGATTGATTTCACCAAAGTTTTGGCGACTCATGATGCCACTTCCGGTCATGTGGGCTCCTAGCGGAATGCCTCGTCTAGGAAGGTTGACCTTCTGGCCACCAGCTATCATTGCACTTTTTGGGCTGGGACCCATAGTCCCCAAACGGAGCAATATTACACACTGTTTATATTTGGTGGTGAGAAACATATATATAAAGCTCCAGTACAGTGATATATTGGTGAGTTTCTATATGTTACTTTTATGCTGTTATATGCAGTGTAAGGGTGGAGCTTTTAGGTGATAGGTGGAGTTTGTCTATATAAATCATTGGTTAGGTTCTGGTTGGCTTGCTTGCCTGCTACCCTCTCATACACTCTCTTTTACTTTCTACTCTTCCAATCTCTCCCTCTTTCCTCCTTTCCTCTCCACTCCCACCCTCTCCCACCCTCTTTTTCTCTCCCTTCTTCCCTCTTCTTCCATCTCTCTCTCCTACCCTCTCTCTCTTCCACTCACTTCCTATAGCCTTCTCCTTCCTCATCCTGCCCTTCTCACCCACGCTCTCTCTCTCCCCTACTCCTCCTCTTCCATCTCTTCTCTCCCACCCTCTTTTTCTCTCCCTTCCTCCCTCCTCTTCCATCTTTCTCCTCTCCCTCTCTCTTTTTCCATCTCTCCTCTCTCTCTCTCTCTCTCTCTCTCTCTCTCACACACTCTCTTCCTCTCTCTCTCTCTTCCCCTTTCGCCTCCTCCTCCATCCCCTCACTCTTCCCTCCTTCCTTCTGTCTCCCCTCTCATCCACTCTCTTTTACCATCTACTCTTCCACCCTCTCCCTCTTTCCCTCCCTTCTTCTCCTCTCCCACCCTCTCCTTCTCTCCATTCCTTCTCTTCTTCCATCTGTCTCCCCACGCTCTCCACCTCCTTTCTTCCCCACCCTCTCTATCTCCAACCCCCTCCTTCTCCACCTTCTCTTTTCCCCCTCTCTCTCTTCCACCTTCTCTCCATTCCTGTCTTCCCCCTCTTACTCTCCCCCATTCTCTTTATCCCACCCTCTCTTTCCCTCTC
>NW_017306795.1:362896-417888 GCF_000935625.1 Nanorana parkeri | reverse complement strand
CCCCCCCTCTTTCTTTCTTTCTTTCTTTCTTTCTTCCACCCTCTAACAGGCCCCACCCTCTCTCCCACCATCTCTCTTTCTCTCTCCCTTCCTTCCTCTCCATTTCCATCCTCTCTTTCCTATCCTCTCACTATTTCCCACCCACCTAATTCCACCTTCTCTCTCCTTTCCTTCCAATCTTCCACTCAGTTTATGTTATCTTTAACTTTTTTTTCCCATACTCCGCCATTACCTAGTCTCTTTTATCCTCTATATCACAACAGGATAAGCCTTGTAATACACACCAGTGGAGTGTACTAAGTACTAAGAATGACTGTAAAGGGATCAGTATCTATGATGACATATTTACAGTACAATTTAAGAGAATTATCTGCTTCTGTATGGTTGAGAGCACCTGCAGACAACACATGTGGGTGGAGATGTCTTTCTATTCATACGCAGGATCCGATACACAAAGTATGCTGTGAGTGTCTGTAATGTCACCTGCACTGTTCCTGTATTCCTTTCCTGACTTTCATCTTGAAGCTGGGGCTTTAATGAAGAATCCCTGTCCAATTACAAAGCAGGATAAAGGCTTAAAATGACAAGATTGTTAAATAACTCAATATAACCAGTGAGACCTTTTGCCTACTTTCCTTTCAATGAAGGTGCAGCTGTTATGCACGGCTGTATATGACACACATACTCATCATTGGTTTGGTTATTGCAACTCCACTACATCATCCGCTGGTCACATTTACAAAAGTCTAAATCTAATATCTAATGCCATTGAAAGTACCAGAAAAATTAGGGACTTTCATCCTTAGGGCAAGTTCAGAAGTGCGATGAACTGTATCCTGCAGATGCAGCTTATCATACTGCATGTCCTCGGCAGCCTGACTGACTTTGCTGCACAAATGACAAGCTTTGTTCACCTCTATGGATGAACGGAGCAATCATGGACACATCAGGTGTGACTGCAGAAATAGACAATGTGGCGACAGAAACTGCATGACAAAGCACCCCTGTGCACGCCAGTGTGTCCTATGCAGTACTGGGCTGTCTGAATGACAACTTCATTCATCCATAAAAATGAATGGAGCCTGCAATTCAGGTAGGAAAGTATGTTTAGCTGCTGAGCAAATTCAGAGCATCAAACTGTATTATTCTTGTGTTTTCACACATCTAGCTTCATCAACCAAGTCTCTTTTATTGGACCATTCTACCCAGAAGTTGGTAGTTATAGGTTTAGAAATGGTCCATTGGCTTCTTGCCTCTCATATACCTTCTGTAGCTCTACTTACTAGTGAGCCATTGAATGGATGGGTCCTTCTACCATCCCTCAATGGTGACCTTGGTCTAACTAGACCAAAAACTAACCAACACACCACTATTTAAGAGAAAATGAACTCCCTGAAGAGGAAACTTGAATAAGGCAGTATGGAAATAAGGCAACTCAGTAACAATTTCCAAAACAAAAACAGTTATAACTGGATAAAAGGGACACAAATCTGGCCTATCCTAATTCAGAAGCCCTAATTATACTACTGGCCAGTGGGGGTCTAACAAGGTCTGCCGCCATTGGAGACATGAAATCCCAATGGAGTCCTCCCCATCTCTATCAACAGTACTTATAAGCCAAAGGCAGGTTACAAAAGGCCCAGGCCAAGTCTCCATATGGCAGTAAAGTCCCCAAGCAACCAGCAGCAAAGTCAGTATCAATACAGGTGGGCAAGAGGTCTCTCACCACTAATGTTGTTCAATGTCTGTTCCCGGAGTTCAGATGAGAGGTCACACCAAACACGGGGCTCCCCTCTCAAGTCTGTGTCAGCTGGATCTTCAGACTTCCCGCCATTGCCCCTCTGCACTGAGGACACTTTCCCCTTGGTGCTGGTGAGCAAGGCTAAAGTCTGAGGCAGCCAGCTGGGCTACACTTGGCCACTCCTACAAGCAGATCTTTTTGCCATAATTCCTATACTGTTCTTGTATTTGTGCACATTTCAGTGTCACAATCCAACTTTGTCTGTTCCAGCCCCTCGCCATCATATAAAAAAAATATATATATTATAAATCCTGCAGGGAACGTGGGACCCTTGTACAATGGACACAGACCAGAGAAGTGCATAAGTCTCACCAATAGAGCAGATTTAACTTTTCAGCATGTACCAGAAAATTTACATATTATGTTTGGGTGGACTGACTCTTTACCCTATGATACTGTGCTACCACATGTTTACTCAAACATGGAGCACACTCTACCTGCTGAATGGCTCAGTTCTCCATCCATTGCTGTACTTCACCAATGCACCCAGTTCATTCTGCTTGTAACCTGGTGATCCTGGAACACACCCGCTGGTGATGTTAGAACACCCTCTGTGCTGCATCCTGGTGATCCTGGAACACACCTGCTGGTGATGTTAGAACACCCTCTGTGCTGCATCCTGGTGATCCTGGAACGCACCTGCTGGTGACGTTAGAACACCCTCTGCACTGCATCTCATATACAAAAACAAACAAATGCCAGTAATAAAATATTTCTCAAAGCTGCCAATCAGATTGACAGATGTCTTGGAAGTTTGAATGTGATTTGTAATGCAGGTGGAGAGAGGGGCAGTAACAAAGCACAGTCATCAGGAAGTACACTCCTACTGGCCCTCTATGGAGCTACAGTATGTGTGCTTATTTTGCATATTATACCTAACTCAGAATAGACTAGATGTCTTAAACAAGTATAGCACCCCCTGACCCCCAGAAGCCTAAGGTGGCCCTCCAAAGGCTAGGCAGGGCTGGCATTTCACTCTCAGGGGAGGATCATTAGCCAGGTGGTGAGATGTGAACTTTAATTGAGCACCAGTCACTTTAAGGACTTTTTAGATGCTTTATGGAAGAAACAGCAAACTGGGAGAGAGGGTATAGGGCTACAGACACCCATGGCAAAAATAGACTCCAGACTCACCAACCCAAGCTTCCACAGTGTAGAACTACATGGTTAGCACCGAGGATGACACTGTGTAGTAGAACAACAGCTGAATAGGGATGTGCATGAGATCTTCCCTGGAAGAGACACCAGACTTATTCCTGAGGTCCATGCCATCTTGGCCTTCCTAGTACCTCTGGCAGTCACAGGGCTCCTCTGGCTCTCCTCACCAGATAGTTCCAGACCCCATCTGGGTTCACATGTGGACTCCTGCAGGCTTGAGGCCTAGTCAGCTTCTCCAACCTTGTACATGTCACCCCCCAGGCTAGGCTCAGGGGCGCACTGCCCCAGAGCACGTGGCAATTCCTGAGTATTTATGCGCTTACCCAGCATGCATCCCAGACAAACTCTTAGTGATTGGCTATTGAGGCATAGACATTCCTAATGTTCTCCTATTGGCTGCCCCACTCTGTGGCAGGGTCACACCCCACTCACGGGTAGGTGCAATCAACAGCAGAACACCTAGAATTAACCAAATGATGCCAGAATACAAATCAGCCAGAATGATTACAGTGCTAGCAAGGGGTTACACAAGACAATTTTAGAAAGCCTGGAAGCTACTGCTTAAAGAAATCGAATATAATATGGAAGTTTAGGAAAATACTGCACTATGTCCACTAGAGGGAGCTGCAAAGCATAGGAAATAAATACTTCCTTTCTTTGCTCCTCAGCTTCATCTAGTGGCCATATGGAGTATTTTTCTGACATTACATTTGGCTTGAAAAAAATATACTAAGAATGTTCATTATTGCCTCCGTACGCACAGAAGGAACATTCACAGAGTTTCACAGGATGAATGTCTCTGCTAATCATTTATAAATACACCCCATAGGGTCCATTCACACTTATGTGTTGCAGTAAAACATGTTAACACGCATTACATCAGTATTGAGAAAACTGATAACAGTGCAGCACAGGCAGAGAGCATAAGAAGTAATCAGTTCACAACCTTTCTGGCAGGATCAACAGGTATTTTTAATAATGAACAGATATAACAAAATTCTTTGGATGGTACATTTAATAGACCAATAGGGACGAAATAAGAGAAGTTCATTGTTAGAGATTATATACACCTAGATTTTTTTATCGCCAAAATATAAAGGTGGTTGAAGTCCATTTGGTGTCCCTGTACAGCAGTCACTTGGGCGTTAACTTTATAACTCTGCGCTACTGTTGGAGAGAGAATTTTGCATTAGAACATTACACCATTCATATCCGGCTCACACTGAGAATAAAAACCTGACCACATAAGAGTATTATAGAGAGACCTAAGTACATACAGCAGAGACTCTTTGTCTACTATTAAGTATTGGGAGAACACCAGACTTTCCTTGTAATGACAATCATCACTTATTATATAGGTAATCCTCATGGATTCCGCAGGGGGGATCATCCAATGAATAGCAGAAAGCTACCTGAATACCTAACATGAAAGGAAACCACAGGGACTGAATATAAAGAAGAAAAAAGAGATGCAGCAATGAATGGGACTATGATAATATAACATAATAGTAAACCGTCCATATGGTAAATCCGCCACTGCAGAAGTGTGTATGTATCCTTAAAGGGCAACTCCACTCCAAAAGGCATTTCCGTTTTGGGTTGGTTTAAAGTAGTATTCCACTTCTTTTTCAATAATGAATCCAGGGAGATTACAGGGACATCACCAGGCAGGGTGTCACTAGATGAGGCTGCCGGGTGTGACCCGATCCACACGTCATTACGTAAGCATGTGACATCATTACGTGATGTCACGTCCACTTCACTGCAGGCGGCCATGGACACCGTTACAGAGAGGAGGGATAAGGTATGCCGCCGTGACCCCTCCTCTCTTGCGCAGCTGTTGGGCTCTCATTTCATGACCGAGTGCCTTACTTTTCAGAGGGTGTGACACCAAAATGACTGCAAGTCATTTTGGTGTCACCTCCTCTGATGGTGCCACCCCCTGTACGCCCCTTGTGTTGCCACTGTGGAGTGAGCCTTGTCGCTATAGGACAGGAAGTATGTTACAGGCAGGATCACCAGGTTAAAAAAATGAATGCATTTATCACAGACATGGATTGGTAAACTGCTGTTACATTTTTGTTCTTGGATTACAGGGAATTATGGGTGAGTGATGTACATTAATTCCCATAATTCAAGCCGACCTGTGACACTGAAGCTGTCACAGGTCGGCTCTATTGATTGGGAAGTCAGCGTACACATACAGCCGATCTGCACACTTCCCAATCCTCTCCCTGCAGAGAGCGGTGACTGTTAGTCACCACCCCCCGCAGGGATTCCCCCCTCCCTCCTCTCTCCATTCCTCCAGCGCCGACTGGAGGAACGGACAGGGAAGGGGGCAGGCACAGCTGACTCTGCCTTTAGGGAGACAGAGCCAGCTGCCAATCAGCCAAGGTGGATCTGGACATTATTGTCGGGATCCATCCCGGCTGCGGCACGGCTCTGCGCTCTCAGCATATAGCAGGCTATTGCTATATGCTGAGTTTGGGGTCACCGGAGGACATTAGAATATGTCCTCCTGTAACCCTGAAGAGAACTACTGTATGGCCAAAGGGGGTTAGGACATAGTTCACCTTTAAGATACACTTTGTCAGCTGTATGATTTACAGCTGCTTCTCAGTCCGCAACAACACAAGTCACATTGGCATGTCTATACTGACTTATCATGGCTGTTTTTGGGCCACTTTTGTTGTTTTTCTTGTTTTTTTTTAAGAAAGTGACATCTGACAGCGCTCTCCTTGACATGTAAAAGGCTGTCACAGGGGAGTGTCATTCCCCCCTATTGAAATCCTTAAGTATTTTGCACTGGGGATAAGGGGAAGCAGTTGGATTCCATGATAAGGTGGATGGAGTTGGGAACTCAGGTGTGAACATTTCTTGATACCCAAACGATAGAAGAAGCAAGCTTGGGATTCGACTCAACACCATTCACCCAGAACCAAAAACATCAGTTTTGGGCATACAGAGCCACACAGCGTCCTTCTTGCATAACAAGGGTTGACGATCTTGGAAATCCTGATATTTGCTTATAGTGCTTCCATAGCAGCAAAGTTGCCTTGTGCCCTGTTCTCTTTGGCACTATCGTCGTGGCTAAAAATAAAGGAGAAGTCGGTCCCGTGAGATGAAGTGTCACTTCGGCGTGTTTGCAGAACTCTGGTCCAGTCCATGACGGATGGCAGAATGAATAGGGCGCACAAGAACACTGGTCCCCTTTTCTTTTACTGTACAAATATGGGACATTTGTATTGGCAGCAGTGAAATTTGCATGCTAACCGCCTCATTAATTTTCGCCTATGGTGAACTGACAGCTCGGCGCTCCTCCTTGCGTTTTAAGCCGCCACACCCGCTCTTTGGCTAGGAGCAATTAAGTCCAAACCTAATCATTTATAATGCAAAGAGGTTATCATTGATTTTGTGCTGATTACTCATGGTAATGTTTTCTTTTATGTGTGCTTAGCTTTTGTGGCTTCTTAGAATATGAAAAGCCTTTCAGGCAAATCTTTCTATAGAAGCGGCTAAATAGCACTGTAAACTGACAACAGCTGGGTAAACAGGGCAGCCGGTGATATATTATTTTTCACTATTATGATTTAAGAATGCCCAGATAACGCCGGTCACGCCCCAGCTTCTCGGGCAAGCAGTTTCCGCAGGTAAGTGCAAATAAGTAAGAGGGAAAAAATGATTCCCAGCAGGAAACTTAATCATTCTTGTTTACTAAAGACCAGAGATGGTGGAGACATTGTAAAAATTACTTGAAGCCAGTTATTTGAAGTACAAACCCACCAGAAATGGATCATTCAGGTTTGGGGGGACTTACTGAGTCAACAGCCAACTTCTTATAACCCTACAAGGCTCTGGTGGTGGGATTCCTTTGCTGGAGTTCACTGCTGTGCAGCCATGTCACAGCCATTATAAGGTTGTCAGGCTCCACCTACTGGTTCTAATTGCTCTGTAATGTAAAATAAACACATAGATAAGTCAGCAGTGCGATACCCTCATAATGGCTACAGCAGGGGGTGGACCACTGGAGTCCCCACTGAATGTAAGAATTCAACAAGTGATGCACTACTTTTTGTTACCATAACACATGGTATTGCAGTACCGCAAATTGTCCTGCGCTGGAAAGTACGACTGCCAGGAGAAGTGTTGGGGCAGCCTATCACTTGATGCATTATTAAAGGATATTCAGAGAAGTCCTTGTGTGCCAGGGTTCCTTTTTGACTGTGTAGACATACCTGGCGACAGGGACTCCATGACCATGCACTGAGGGAGATCCATGTGGGGCTCAATATAAGGTCTGTTGCAATTCCAAGAGGAAATTGAAATTCATCAGTCCATGAGATGCTGTGCCAGTTTCCAGTCCTCCAGTTGGTGACACCGTGCCCATCATTGCCTATTCTCATCAAGGTTTGTCTCTGAAGCAAGAGGGTTTGTCAAACCAGCAAACATTTACCCAAAACAGCAATATTATATTTGGGTGGACTTAGCCTATGAGGAGGGGAGCATATGTTGAAATGAAGCACACTTACCCATTTTTGCCTCTTCCCCTTGACCTTAAAGGAGAACTATGAGGTGAGTGCTTTGAACTCACCTCATAGTTCTAGCCGACCTGTGACAATGAGACTGTCACAGGTCGGCTCAGTAGATCGAGAAGTGAGCGAACACATACCAGCGTTCGCTCACCTCTTGATCCTGTTACAGCTCTCTGCCATGACAGGGGAGGGGCTGGATTCCCCCCTCCCCCACTCCGATCCGACAGTGCTGACTGGCAGATCGGACGGGGGAGGGGGCGGGTACAGCTGGCTATGCCTCTAGATAGGCAGAGCCAGCTGTCACTCACGCAGCTGGGCGGATCCAGACATAATTGTCGGGATCCGCTTCAGCTGCGGCGTCTCAGTATATTGCGAGCTTTAGCTCGCGGTATACTGAGCTTAGGGTGATGGGAGGACACTAGTTTGTGTCCTCCCGTTACCCTAAGGAGAACTATGGGGAAAAGCCTTAACCCCATAGTTCTCCTTTAAGTAACCTACGTGCCCCTCCACTCTAACTGCATAGTTAACAAGCTCTTGCAGCCGCAGTCCACCACAATTTATACGTCCAACTAACCTGGATCTACGTCCCACTGTTTGTGGCTGTATATTAGCTCCCCATAGACAGGGCCGGATTTCCCACAAGGCCAACCGAGGCCCGGCTTCGGGGCAGCAGGGAGTAAAGGAATTCCTATCTCCCAACGCCAGGGACATGTAGTCTCGGGCACTGGGCGGGTAGTTGTTTTCTACATTTAGCCCTGCTTTGGGCAAGCAGGGCTAAATGTACAGCGGGGAAGCCACTGCTTGTTTTTTTGTACAAGTGATCTCGGGGATGTCGCTGAGATCACTTGTATGCAGCCTGCATACAGGGGGGCGCATTGAGGAACCTGGCATTGGGGCAGCAGAGAGAGTAAATCCGGCCCTGCCCATAGACTTTTATGGGGCTTTCTCCTAAAGCACTGATGCTCGGGTGATGGTTCCATGTGTGGAGCTACTGTGCTGACACAGGTCCATAGGACCAATATTTAGACATGCCCAGTGATGGGCTTTAACTATTTGATGAGGTGGTCCCCCACTCCATGTAGCCCTCAGTTGCCTTTTTTCTTACTTTCCTCTATTCTGTCTGTAGAAATCCCTTGCTGAAGTCCGGTTAACACTCCTGGCGCTGAGATCCTTGGTGTCCAGCAGTGAAGGGAGGCATAGTCTACCGGGCATCCAAGGGGTGGCCTGCAGTGCTAGAGAGACTTAGGATTGCAGCACCAGCATTTCCTGTTGAGGAGACCGGTCAACTGAACCACTTAGCTATGTGTTGGGTGACCGGTCTCCTCAACAGGAAATGCTGGTGCTGCAACGGTTAGAGGGTAGCATTTCCTGATCAACAGCTAAAGGAGCTGGAGGCAGCATGAAGAAGTACCTCAAAAATGTTTTATTTTCTTGGACATTAGCAGGTCAGGGGCAAGGAGCAAACAGTACGGGTTGATTGGATGTAGATTAATATTTACCCTTTTAAAGACATACCAAGAAAAAGGATCTGCTTTAAATTGCCAGGAACAGCCCATGAATGGATGATTCCAAGGAAATTTTATTTCTGGTGTTATTATAATGTGTCATGTTCTGTTGCACAATGCATTTGGCATGGATATCAGTGTAGATGGATTCTGGATGTGGCAATAGCAGACTTATAAGAAACATGAAAGCCAATTTTAGGAAATGCAGTATTTTTCAGTAAAACTCCACTTCTCATAAGTGGCCTGGATTTTGGGAATAACTAACACTTTCTGTAACTGAAATTACTTTTGTGAGTGAAAAAATAACTTTATTGGGAAAATAGAAAAGTTTTGATATATAAATTTTACTGTGCAATAGAGTCTGGGGGAAGCATGCATAGGATAAATATCACCGAATAAACACATATTATCTTTGCATTTACATAACTTATTTAACAACTATCTGCCTGGCATTAAAAAGTAAATAATTGTTCTGTTAATTCAATATTTAATGGAAAGGACTGAGCTAAAAGCTCACAAAGTGCACAGGTAACAAAGAGTAAAAATTCAATGTAGCTAGAAAGGCAAAACCATACAAACACACAAGATAATAGTAATAACAGGGGTGAAGAAAATGGAAGGGAGTAAAGCCCATCTGTTGGCTGAAGAATATGGGAGGAAGGGAAGCCCATCCATTACCTGAAGAATATTGGAGGAAGGGAAGCCCATCCGTTACCTGAAGAATATAAGAGGAAGGAAAGCCCATCCGTTACATGAAGAATATGGGAGGAAGTGGAGCCCATCCGTTACCTGAAGAATATGGGTGGAAGGGAAGCCCATCCATTACCTGAAGAATATGGGAGGAAGGGAAGCCCATCCGTTACATGAAGAATATGGGAGGAAGGGAAGCCTATCCATTACCTGAAGAATATGGGATGAAGGGAAGCCCATCCGTTACCTGAAGAATATGGGAGGAAGGGAAGCCTATCCATTACCTGAAGAATATGGGATGAAGGGAAGCCCATCCGTTACGTGAAGAATATGGGAGGAAGGGAATCCTATCCGTTACCTGAAGAATATGGGAGGAAGGGAATCCTATCCATTACATGAAGAATATGGGAGGAAGGGAAGCCTATCCGTTACCTGAAGAATATGGGAGGAAGGGAAGCCTATGCGTTACCTGAAGAATATGGGAGGAAGTGAAGCCCATCCGTTACCTGAAGAATATGGGAGGAAGGGAAGCCCATCCGTTACCTGAAGAATATGGGAAGAAGGGAAGCCCATCCATTACCTGAAGAATATGGGAAGATGGGAAGCCCATCCGTTACCTGAAGAATATGGGAGAAAGGAAAGACCATCCGTTAACTGAACAATATGGGAGGAAGGGAAGCCTATCTGTTACCTATAGAATATGGGAGGAAAGGAAGCCCATCCATTACCTGAATAATATGAGAGGAAGGGAAGCCCATCTGTTACCTATAGTGTTAAGGACTCGGTGAAGAAATAAAACACGCTGACACCGAGAGTCAGAGTAAAGATACTTCTTCTTTATTGTTCCGCATTGTTGTGTCTTATATAGGCAGCTGATAGTGTATATGTAAACATAGCATTTGCGATAGCTTTCTAGGCTATAATTGGACTGATTCATTAAAGCGTAACCTCCTTCCAGCATTCTGACGTCCTCGTCTTGGGTGTCGTCTCTCCTGGAGGCGCCATCTTGGTTTCTATTTCTAGTGCGTACTTCTCATAGGGGAGGGGGAGGGGTGCTAAGTTGAACAACTAACTAGGCAGCCATTTTTAGTAAGGATTAATATGATCAGGAACAATAACATACAGTATGTATATATTACAATATATTGAAATAGGCATTTTTATCATAGTCACTTAACCACATCCATTACAATAGAATAGGTAAGGTACATTACCTTACCTATTCTAGGAAGGTACATTTACTGTATCTGTCCTGCGGTGATTTTTGTATGTGTGCTTTCAGGGGGATTAGAACTGTCAGTGTATCCAGTACTTTCTGTTTCCTATTCAGCTCAATGTCTCTATCTGTCAGTATTTCCCAGCTGAGGGGCTTTAGTCCAAGCTGATGTAGTCTTCTTCCTGTAACTCTGTTTCCCTTCCTCTGCTGGGACCCACTCAAGTACTCAATGAGTTCTGTCACTACACTAACATATTCTGTGGAATTGCATTAAAAAAAAAATCCAAATAGGCCTACAAAACGATGCATTCATTCACGGAGACATCTCTTCACATTGCTACTTATTCAGAATGTGTAAAAACTGAAATCTCATGGGAATAAATAACACATTGACTGGTTTCACACCAGCTGAATAGTTTGCCTGCAGTACACATGGATAGGTGGGAGAAAGATATAGAGGGGTGGACATACTATTTGTGCAGACTGCACAGCTACTCAAAGGCCTTCTGAGACTAAGGGGCCCCTTTACATTAGATGTAGGTCAGATGGGACCCCCTCTCATTGTCACAAATCCAGTTATGGCTCTCTTCGATCTAATTCGATCTATGTCCTGTACAGTGTAAAGTAGGGTTGCCACCTTTTCTTCCAGCGAAACCCGAACACTCTAGCGACGCACGGAAAGTTTTTGGGGAGAATGAGTCGTGGCTTATTCATATGTAAATAACGTCACCCATTCATGTGTAAATATCAAAGTTGAGACTATTTTTACTGGGGGGCCGATAGCCCCTATCTTAATTTTGGTTGCCCCTGTCTGTCTGACATCATGTGTCCAGGTCTCAGCTGCCATGAAACCTGGACACAGCATTCAAAACCCTGACTGTCCAGGTGAATCCTGGACAGGTGGCAACCCTAGTGTAAAGGGCTGATTGTTGATGTGCCCAGAGCTGCAGGAAGGAGTGTGTGGGCATCCTATTTAACTCTATGTGAAGTAGGTGTGCGCTCTTCCCGCAGCTCTGAGTTTTGACAGCCACACACAGACGGTGTATGGACCCTGATCCATCATGTCTGTGTCCAAGTCTGTACACCGTCTGTATGCAGTTTTCAAAGCTCGGAGCTGCAGGAAGCAGCGTGTGAAGGCGCACAACTCCTGCGTCTACATATGAGTTATATGAGCACTCTTCTTCCCGCAGCTCCAGTCACATCAACAATTGTCCCTTCATGCTGCATGAAGCAACACACCCCATGTGAATGAGGACAAAACCAGTATCAAATTTTCCTAGATCCACCTGCTCATAGTTTGTTTTTTAAAGGAACTTGACAGGTGGATTGTTCTAAACATCTAGAATAACTAACCACACTTCTTTTGTGGATTTAGGTCTTGGTTGCTCCGCTCTCTTGATGCAACCCCAGATAGACTTAATGATGTTGAGATGTGGGGACAATGCCATTTCTTGCAGGACTCCTTGTTGTTTCCTCTGAAAATAGTTCTTTATGATTTTGGATGTATGTTTGGGGTCAGTGTCTTGCTGCAGAATGAATTTCGGACTGATCTGAGGCTGATGGTATTGCATGATGGATAAATATCTCATTGTACCTTGCAGCATTAAGGATACCAATAATTCTGACCAAGGCTCCAACTCCATGTGCAGAAATGTAGCCCCAAATCTGTAAGGAACCTCTGCCATGCTTCACTGTTGCCTGCCCCAATTTCACTCATCCCTATGGATGAGTGTTACCTAATATGTGTGGTGAAGTCAATATGTATTTACAGTGGAGGGCTTTATATTATTTTGTATACTTGTATGTTTTGTGTGTATGGTTTTTGTTTTTTTTTATATGTGAAGCTTTCTTTTTGTCCTTTCTTTGCACATTGGTTAAAGAGAGTGTCCCAGCAGCTTCTCACCAGGATTCTAATATTAGGAAGGTGCCCCTACTGCCCTTAGAGATGATCACTTCCACATTAATTGAAATGCAGAGGAGATTAGTGAATAGGAGTGTGATAAACTCCCACCGCTCCCCATCCGGTCATGTCCTAAAGGGGTCAAGGGCTTTGAAACCAAGGTGTACCATGGGACCATGGGGACACAAACAGGAGTAGGACAGTATAGAACCATGTAAATGACCATGTAATGATCAGGTGGCTTTCCAACCAGCATAAGTGTGTATGCGTTCGATCGGGATAACCAAGAAGACATCCACGTTTTCTTCAGAAATGCATGGAAAAGGACATTGGAGTACGTTTTACCATGCATTACTATATAAATCAAGCTTTATACTGACATTCCCAATGCAAGAGATCACACAAGACACTTTATACAAACCTAACAGTTTTTTATAGTTTGGAGAAGGGTAAGAACCTATGGCTGTCAGTGTTCCCAGTTGCAGTTTAGTGTCCTTGATGGTGGTCACCAAGAGACAACCTCTCCAGTGGGGACATAGACAGTGATGAAAAATATTTTTCTTCAGTAGAATGAGAAATGGTCAGAACCTCAATCCCATTTTTATTACTATTTGCTTAACCCATTTGACAGTCTACCCTCACTACCTGCCTCAGTGACAATGGTCACCTGGTCAGGAAATGAGGGGAGAACTTTCTCATGAAGACAGTGATAGCAATAAATATCTTAGGAGTGGGTAGTTAGAAGCACCTAGCAGAAATGCTTACCTCGCTTGGTGATTCATTTAAAATATTTATTAACTAAAATCACTAGATACAGCCTATGCGTTTTGAGGGAAAAGCCTCCCCCTCAGTGGCGTAACAATTGCCATAGCGACCCAGGCGGCTGCTACGGGGCCCGGGCACAGGGGGGCCTGGCCAGGGCCGCCTGGGTCGCCATGGCATGTGGGGGTGCTGACTGTCACAGACACAGCTCAGCAGCGGCCACGGCGCATTTTCCCTCATAGCCGCTGCGGAGCTGTGTCAGTGACAGCCAGCCGCTGCGGCAGATGAGGGCGGTGTTCGGAATGGAGGAGGCGGGGCCCGCCTCCTCTTACATCACTGGCCAGCGACCTAAGAGCAGGTGGGGCCAGTGATGTAAGAGAAGGCGGGGCCCGTCGATAGCAGAGGAGGCGGGGCCCGGGGATGGAACAGACGACCACAGAGGCGCTGAGAGGTAAGAGATCTCAGACCCTGCAGAGCCCACCATAGAGAGTCTACAGGGTCACTCTCCGCTGGGCCTCTGCAAGTGGCATAACAAGCAATCACGGGGGCCCCATACAAAATTTTGCTATGGGGCCCTGTGATTTCTAGTTATGCCCCTGCTCCCCCTCCTTCAGGCCTAAAATGTAAAGGAATATATGATATGGTAGCTCATATAAATTTAGTGGTGGTGATTAAATTTTATGACAATAGGCTCAACTCACAAAGCTAAAACACCAAGATAAAGACTCTTATTTTTGAAAAAGTGACAGTTATTTTCAGCCCAGTCCAAAGAGATTTAAAAATAACAGTCACATGACTAAAAATAAAGAAACGTATCCTTGTGTGAAGCTTTTTCAATTAAGGCTATTGTATAAAATTGTAGCATTTTAGTTACATAGTTGCATAGTAGGTAAGGTTGAATAAAGACACAGGTCCATCAAGTTCAACCTCTATGTACAATGACATTTATACAAATCACCATATTTTACACCCTTTTCTCTGAAAAACGTTGGCTTTATCTGACACTTTTAATCAATAAATATTGTAAATGAATCACCAAGCAAAATGAAGATTTGTACTAGGTGCTCCTAACTACAACTAAGAAATGATTATCTGATGAGTGATTTGACGATCATTATTAGAGAGAGCGAGCAGCCGAGGACCAGAACCAGAACACACCATGCTTCCACCATGGGTTTACCTCCTTAAAACAAACTTTTTATATACATGCTCTATCTGTCCCCAAAATGTTTTAACATATATTGCAAGGCTATAGTCCGGTCATGCTGACTGGTGAAATTTTTGACTGACTGGTGAGACACCGCCAAATTTTTCAAGCCCTGCACATTAAAATGAATGCTCATTCCCATTGATCCAGCACTATAACATATCTACCAGATTTTCAGCAATAAAAACCTGGCAGAAGTTCAAATCTGTCATTACATGATACAGAACCAAATAAAGAATGGCTGGAGACATACTTCATATACAGGCCTGGTTCCTGGACATCACAGGGTTAATAGCCATTTTAATACTCTCCAGACAGTTGCGTGGAAGGTCTGTACATGGATCATGTATTATTATTATATTATTTGTTCAGTATACTGTACATAAAAAATATTTTCACCTTGTCTATTGACTGTGTAAATCGTTTAACAGAAAAGATGACATGTCTGATATATGTATGAGAACTTTTGCCTGTACAGTCTGACTGTTTGAGGCTTGTGACAGTTATGTATGCAGCTTCCTAATACAAAGATGTGGTGGCTGCATTCGTTTGCAAATTGTTCTCAATCTGAAACCTGGACTGGGGACATCTCTGCACATTCAGGAAGGACCTGCGGATATGAAATTGTTCCCCGGCTGAAACCTGAACTGGGGGATCTCTACACAAGCAAGGGCCTATGGATATAAAATTGTTCTGCATCTGCCACCTGAACTGGGGGATCTCTACAAACAAGCAGCAAGGTCCTATGGATATAAAATTGTTCTGCATCTGAAACCTGAACTGGGGGATCTCTACAAACAAGCAGCAAAGGCCTATGAATATAAACTTGTTCTCCACCTGAAACCTGGACTGGGGACATCTCTGCACATTCAGCAAGGGCTATACAGATATGAAATTGTTCTCCATCTGAAACCTGGGCTGGAGACATCTCTGCACATTCAGGAAGGACCACGGATATGAAATTGTTCTCCATCTGAAACCTGGGCTGGGGACATATCTGCACATTCAGGAAGGACCTACGGATATGAAATTGTTCTCCATCTGAAACCTGGGCTGGAGACATCTCTGCACATTCAGGAAGGACCTACGGATATGAAATTGTTCTCCATCTGAAACCTGGGCTGGGGACATATCTGCACATTCAGGAAGGACCTACGGATATAAAATTGTTCTCCATATGAAACCTGGACTGGGGGCATCTCTGCACATTCAGCAAGGGCCTACAGATATGAAATTGTTCTCCATCTGAAACCTAGACTGGGGGATCTCTGCACATTCAGGAAGGACCTACGGATATGAAGTTGTTCTCCATCTGTAACCTGAACTCGGGGATCTCTGCACAAGCAGCAAAGGCCTATAGGTATAAAATTGTTCTCCATCTGAAACCTGAACTGGGGGATCTCTACAAACAAGCAGCAAAGGCCTATGAATATAAACTTGTTCTCCACCTGAAACCTGGACTGGGGACATCTCTGCACATTCAGCAAGAGCTATACAGATATGAATGTGTTCTCCATCTGAAACCTGGACTGGGGACATCTCTGCACATTCAGGAAGGACCTACTGATATGAAATTGTTCTCCATCTGAAACCTGGGCTGGAGACACTCTGCACATTCAGGAAGGACCTACGGATATGAAATTGTTCCCCATCCGAAACCTGGGTTGGAGACATCTCTGCACAAGCAGCAAAGGCCTACGGATATAAAATTGTTCTCCATATGAAACCTGGACTGGGGACATCTCTGCACATTCAGCAAAGGCCTACAGATATGAAATTGTTGCCCAATCTGTCTATAATTAGCCAAGTCTAATGATTCTCTTACATCTGCAATAAGCATTCATACCTACAAGCTCATGTGCATATTGATACGGATACAAAGATTCTACAGTAAACGGGATAATCATAAAAACACAATGTGGGTTATCAATGCACTGGCCTTTCCCTGCTCAATCTAAAAGCAAATAAAACAATAGCACGGAATCAGAAATACAGATAGCGTCTATGTGCCAGTTAAAGCACTGCCCCGCGATTCCCTGAAATCGCTGTGTTTTTCCTGCAGTAAATCAAACTGTTTGCCTGACAAAGGGCCAGCCAATGTTGATACAAAGAAAAAAAAAGTTTCACAAGTGACTTGCGATATTTATTCAAGTATTACGGCCGGCCACCTGCGCCACGTTGACAGAGAAGGGCGTGTACGCTTCCAAAAGCCTTCGTATTTTTCAAGCCGCAATGTTGCTGAGATACCGGGGAGCCGCATTCAGAGTGAGGGATCAGCTTTAATTGTTTCCCTCCTTCCACTCAATGCCAGGATCTCGCATCATATCATATGTCTGAACAATATAATGAACTCCACACCGTACAGAGCTTTATGTGGTTAGTAAAAGCTGCTCTTTAAAAAAAAAAAAAAAAGAGATGCCAAACCCTAACAATGCACCGCAGTGCAAAACAAAGAAAATAAGTATACCACTTACAAGCAAAATAAATATATTAATGGGGTGGAAGTTAACCCCTTCTAAGACAGCAGGTTCAGGCGACGGTTCACTTTAAAACATACCTCCAGGAAGATATTAAAAAAAGAACAATTAATGCCGTTAGGTAGGAATGCACCGATACTAGTACTTGTGCTCACCCAAATGCTCCCGATGCCTATCCTGATACCTGAACTTCCGGTATCAGGAAGCGGGGCGACGAGTCGTTACACGCCACCTGGCTACCTGATTGGCCGGGAAGCCGACTCCATGCTCCCTCATCACCAGAGAGCATGGAGCTGGCTTCCCGGCCAATCAGGTAGCCGGGAGATGGGTAATGATTCGCTCCCCGGCTTACTGATTGGCCGGGAAGCCGGCTCTATGCTCTCTCATCACTTGGTGCCTGTAATGACTCGCTGCCTAGCTTCCTGATTGGTCGGGAAGCTGGTCAATCAGGAGGCCAGGCAGCAAGTCATTACACGCCCCTCAGGCTTCCAGATTGGCCAGAAAGCCTGTACCATGCTTTCTGATCCCCTGGTGACGAGGGAGCATGGAGACGGCTTCCTGGCTAATTCCTTAATGGGAATTTCGGTATCGGAATTCGGTTTCGGCGAGTACCGAAAAGAAAATATTGGTACTTGTACTCGATACTGAAAAACCGGTATCGTTGCATCCCTACCATTGATTAAAAAAAACATCATAGTTTAGGTACTTGAATCGGTCTTTATGTCAGCCTCTTGTGATCTCAGATGTGGATTTATAAAAATTATACCTAGCCAATCTGTCCTTATATCAGCCTCCTGTAATCTCAACACTCCGGGGTTGTGTTATAAAACATCTGCCCAGCCATACACTTGGTGAATGCCTTTTATACATCATTCCTGCCACTAGTTGGAACTGATGATGTGTGAACGGCATTCACCAAGAATATGGCTGGGCAGAAGTTTTATAAATCAACCTCTTAGAGTGGGAGAGGAAGGGGCAGTGCTTGGGGCCAGTCAGGTGCCCGTGTACTGCTGGCAGGAGGAGAGGAGAGTGGTCAGTCATTGGTCTGCTGAGTTTCCTTCACTGTCCAATAATAGGCCAGGGACAGAAATTGACCGAGTTGTAGTGTTAAAATGCAGTAGAGAAAAGTCAGGTCACCAGCCTGGCCCTGCTGTGTGGTAGGGCTGTGTAAATATTAGCAAAATAAATATAAAAGAGTTGCGGAACATCAGCATTAAAAAGTCAACCAAGTAGGCAGTCTCTCCTTAGATCTCACTAGCCCTGGTCAGGCTGCTCTTGTTTATTTTTTCATTTTGTAAAGAAACAACTTTAATACCTCATCATGCTGGTAAAACAAAACAGCCAACCTGTTTTGGGGGTTCAAAACAACTTCATCAGGGCTTGAGTATTTCTTGTGGTTACATGATTCAAAGTGACACTAAACTCTGGAGTTAAATACTAAAAATGCAATCAAGTACCCTAATGTATCTTATTTGTGTATCACTCGGCCGTAGATCCTCCAATCATCTCTGAATTGGTGCTGACACTGTCCTTCCTTCTGGAGGGTGGCTACTTTTGTTCCCCATGGTCCCTGTGTGTGCTGTAAAGCTCGCTCCTGTGATGGACTACAATCTCAATACAAAGTAGTAAACTAAACATGAGATTGTAGTCCATCCTGTGAGTGAGCTTGGAGCGGTGACTATAGTACAACACACACAGGGACCATGGGGGACAAAAGTAGCCCCCCTCCAGAAGGAAGGACAGTGTCAGCACCAATTCACAAATGATTGGAGGATCTACAGCCGAGTGATAGTGATAGACAAATAAGTTACAGTTTTGTTAATAGTTGAGGTACTTGAATGTATTTTTAAGACTTATCTCCTGAGCTTAGTGTCTCCTGATTCTATGGTACTCTCAGGATACCTACTATGGAAAAGGGGAGTAGGGAGTGGATAGTGGGTGCTGGTGAAAACGACTGTCAACCCAATTCCCTGTTCCCTCCTTTCAGTGAAAGTGGCTTTAATTTCCCCCTATCATTGATGTTGTATAGCTGGCTGCCCTAGCTCAATCTCTATGGCTTCCAGTAGTCACATCTGAATGGCCATGAATGTGAGCCTGTTAATAAAGCTAGCCAGTGTGTTCCTGGGTTCCAAACCCCTCCCTCAATGTTAGCCACACCCACACAATGCCGAATCCTATAACGAGAGGCAGCAGTCTAACTCTGAAGCAGTATTAGAAGCCTGCTGCTAGTGAACAAAGGTACATTTCCATCTTCTAGACACAGCTGCCATATTTCCAGGGCAATGGCCTCTGCTGAGTTATTTTACTTGTTGCATGGAGTTGCTCATTAATAACACCTCTTGTAAATGTGTCTTCTAATGGTTTTCCTCATTTTCTTTTGGCTCTGAATGATTTTCTTTTGTTCCTGACGACGGGGGAATATGAAGCACCTCTGTGGTTGACAGGGTAAGTGGCTGCTTTGACAACCAGTGAATAATATGCAAAGCTCCCAATAGCAAAACAAACAGGGGCCTCTGTGTGTGGGCACGTTATACTTATACAGAGAAGAATGTGAAAAACACTTACGGAAATGATCTATTTACCTATTGTCCGAGCACTTATTTATTTCTATAGCACTACCAACACTGAGCAGGTAAGCACCGATGAGCCCAAACATAGAAAAACAGTCTGTGTTCAACTGTGGGTACGTGTACTTCTCAGCACAGGACATATATAAAAGTGTCTGTTCAGGCAGTGCTTCCTCCTCCACCATCTCACAATGCAAACACTCCCATCTAGTATGTATGGAGCTTACAGTACTTCTACCCTTACCCCTTATCCCAATAGACCAGGGGTGGGCACTACAGCTTTTGTGGAACTGAATATACCATGCAGCATTGCAAGATTCTCACAGCCACAGACATGACTCCCAGAGACAGATTTGTAGTTTCACCACAGCTGGAGGGCCGGAGGTTGCCTACTCCTCCAATAGACTCTAAGCTCTCTCAATATGCTTGTAAGTTCTCACTTCTGTTTCAACTTTTACAGATTTGTATGATTCACCTTGATTGTAAGGCTGGCTATAGACATGAAGTGTTGGCTTAGCCATTTTGGACACATTGGGCTTTACCTGCCGCAGATACCTGCTAAAAGATGTCTCTAGGGAAAGGTTAGAAAATGTTTTCCGGTTCCCTATTGTTCCCTCTGAGATAAGCAGTTCTAGCAACATCTGGCTCTCTTCCATTCACATAACCAAGAGCACATTAATTTAAAGCAAACAGGGATGAGGTTCGGGTTTGCAGTGAATTTGCGGGATATGTGAACTTCCCAAATTGTGAACTTTTTGGCCTTAAAGGAAAACTCGGGCAAATAAACTTACCTTTGCAGTGGGGCTTCCCCTGCACCATGGGCTAAGTGCTTGTTTTGTCTGGGACATTAAAATTAAGCTGCTTTACTTATCTGATCTCGGCTCCCACGGCGGTCAATGCTCACCTCTCTCCTAACTCCGCTCCAGTTTGGAATGTCCCTCAGTGTCCTCTCGTTTAATGCAGGGGAATGAACCTATATAACAAGTGATGACGTCAGCGGTCCTTAGACTGCAGAGCACAGGGGAAAAAAGACTCTAGGGATGGGTCTACTAGCCCAGAGG
The DNA here is from genome assembly GCF_000935625.1 of Nanorana parkeri. Classification (NCBI taxonomy): domain Eukaryota; kingdom Metazoa; phylum Chordata; class Amphibia; order Anura; family Dicroglossidae; genus Nanorana; species Nanorana parkeri. Next base: position 397,012 of record NW_017306795.1, on the reverse strand, counting down.
AAGCTGGGACCGGGTAAGTAAATCTGCTTTATTCCAAAATAAGCACTTATCCCTTGCAAGGCTTGCAGCGTGGGGGTAGCCCCACTGCAAGGCTAAGTTTTTTTTAATTTGCTTCTCGAAGCTTAACAGGTTCACCATCAGTAAAATGGAATAGTCTACAATGCAGTGTCTAGGGTTTGACCCTGGTCAGCTGAGCCAAAAGAACCAATAGGTTGAAGAAATAGATAAACCAGCCCCTTTTCTATAAAAGTGCAGGGGTAGCCCCACTGCAAGGGTAAGTTTATTAAATTTCCAAGAGTCCTTCTTGAAACTTCTCAGGATCACCATCAGTAATAAGTAACAGTCTATAATGCAGTGTATAGACTTTGACCCTGGTCAGCTGAGCCAAAAAAGCCAATAAGTTGAAGGAATAGATAACCCAGTGGTAGCCCCACCGCAAGGGGTAAGTTTATTTGTCCAAAGTTCTTCTGTAAACTTTGCAGGTTTGCTGTCAGTAATAAGAATAACCTACAATGCAATGCATAAGCTTTAACCCTGGTCAGCTGATCCACAAGAGCCAATACTTTGAAGGAATGGATAATCCAGTCCTGTTCCTATAAAAGTGTGGGCTCAGCTCACAGCAGCCATATTGTCAGTGTGTGTTGGAGCTGGTAGGGTGAGCTCACGGTGTGAAGGGAATGATACTGTTTTGTGTTTTTTTGGGTTGGTTTACAGTCTCGGCACAATTATGTGCAGAGACAAAGAAACTACCATGCACATGCACGAGAGTTACATCATCTGAGCCCCGCCAATCAAGCACCGAAATAACCTGAACCCAGAAAAAGACCGGGCGGAGATGGAAGCCCCGTGACCTCATTGACACATGTCCCCCATGGCAGTACATGGCTTCCCATTCCAATAGCTTGCTTGTTAGCCCTACAAATGGCACGAATTGAATAACAAGATAGTAGAATTCAATGGGGTTCTCCGCAAAGTTCACAAACTTCAAGCAAGAGTCCACAAAACACAAACCAAACCCAGGCGGATTGGGTCACCCAAAAAAGAAAATGGAATATAGAGAAGAGTGAATGCACTCAGATTTTCTCTGTATATATCTGGGTTTATTAGGCCTTATGCATGTAAGGCCCCGTATTTCCGCACTTGAAGGAATGAATGGCCATAGTTAACTATTTCGAAAAATTCTTCAACCCCAATCCACTTTGAATCTCGTCCTTTTGCTAAGTAAGTTCACTTTCAGCCACAATGAAAACTGGATGAAAGGTATCATTTTGTAACCACATGACTCAAGGGCTCTAATACTTTTCTGTCAAAACAATGTTTAGTAAATTCTGTTTTTTACCCTTTGATACATTGTAATTCCTGATGAGAGCTCCCTGCACTTTCTGTGAAGTTCTTTTGCTGCGTCCTGAATGGGAAAAGAAAACATTGATTCTTACATTTCCTTTCTGTATCTTCTTCTCTTTTTTTTGCAGGCATCTTGTGTCTGTTTTCTCATGAAGCCATCTATCATCAAGCCTGAGGCTGCTCGTGTATTTGTTGTGTTTTGTTTAGGGAATTACAATTCTTCTATGTGCGGAGATTAGGAGGATTGCCTATAGGACGGGTCTCACCCATTCTGTGTTTGAAGAATGCCACTTCGCAAGTCAGAATCAACAAGGCGCTGCCTATAGCTCAATGGTGCCGAGATTACGCTGTTGTTGTCACACCGGAGAACAAAAATATTTGAGAAGTGAAGGTTCTGTATAAGGACCCATTCAGGGGAGATGTATGATAGCGTGACGAACACAGTGAAATTGTTTTTTTAAACAGACGTCTTGTGGCAGTGGACTTAAAGTGCACCTGTCATGGGAAAAATATGGAGGCTGCCATGTCTGACCTCTCTTTATGAAAATGCTAGTTACCTGGTTTTTATGCTAAGGCTTTGAGGTCAATGCTTACTGAAATACAGACCTTATAGAGAGCAGGATGCCATTTCATTGGGTCAGATGGGGGGGAGCGGCCGGTGTACTGGCCACCCCCTTTCCGGCCCAGATTACTAAGAGCTCTTAGCAACCTATGACACTGGCCGCGTCCCGCCCAGCTCCTGGAAACCAGTGACGTCAGCAAGCTAGGCAGGATGGCTTCCTCAGACACCATTTCATTGGGTCATGTGGGGGGGAGCTGCGGGTGTGCTGGCCACCCCCTTTCCGGCGAGAGCGGGCCAGTTTACTGAGAACTCATAGCAACCTATGACACTGTCCGGCGTCCCATCCAGCTCCTGGAAACCAGTGACGTCAGTGAGATAGGCAGCATGGCTGCCTCAGACGCCATTTCATTGGGTCACATGGGGGGAGTGGCGAGTGTGCTGGCCACCCCCTTTACGGCCAGAGTGGCCCAGTTTACTAAGAGCTCATTGCAACCTATGACGATGTCCGGCGTCCCGCCCAGCTCCTGGAAACCAATAACGTGAGTAAGCTGGGCAGGACGCTGGACAGACCCAGGCCCAGGAGGTAGTGCCAGAACACCCAAAACATCCCCCCCATGTGGTAACGTGCACTACCAGCACCTCATTATGGTTGGTATTGGATCCACCAGGACCCCACATCCCATAGAGAGCACAGTGGTTAGCACTTCACAACACAACACTGGGGTCTACAGTTTCAGATCCCAACCAGGACACTACCTGCATGGGGTTTGCATGTTCTCCATGTGCTTGTGTGGGTTGTCTCCTGGTTTTCTTCTACGCTGCAAAGACATGTTAGTAGGTTAATTGGCTCCAGTCTAAATCAGCCTCCATATGTATGCATAAGAGATAGGGACATTAGATTGTAAGCTCGATGAGGACAAGGGCTCATGTCAATGTACAATATGTAAAAGCGCTGCCTAAAGTGTTGGTGCTATAATACCTGTAATATACAGTAACTTAAAGGACACTCATGCTTGGCATTCCTGTTCCAGGCAAGGTGACCCACTGACCAGCATTTGTATAGTACAGGGCCAGTAACGGCAGTCTAAGTATTTCTTTCCTGAAAGGCATACTTTAAAGAAGAACTTCGGGCAAATAAAATCTTAACCCTTGCAGTGGGCCTATCCCAGCACTGTGAGGGTTAAGTGCTCGTTTTGCCTAGGGAGCTAAAATAACAAAGATATACTCACCTGAACCATGATCTCAGCTGGCTCTCCCCCTATGCTCAATTCTCACATCCTTCACACTGTATAGAGCATGTTGACTCACAGGATCTTAGATTTCTTGGTTGGAGGGGGAGCAAGGTTGCAGGGACCAATCTAACAGCTAACTGCTGCCGAGGTTCAGGTTTTATTTTTGTCCCCAGATGAAAATGAGTACTTAGCACTAGCAGTGCAGGGGTAGCCTCAATGCAAGGATTAAGAATAATTCTGCCCAGAGTTCCTCTTTAAAGAGGGATGGCATAACCTCCAAGGCAGCTTCAATGTATTCATTGCTAACAACAATAGATTATAGTAAGGGGTACTCACACTGTGTGAAGGCACCTTGATAATGCTGTGTATGGGTGGCCTTCCCATAGTGTGTACGTGCTGCAAAAAATTGCCTTTGGTTTTTTTTTTAATATTAGTATCAGTTTATCAGATAGAAAAATCTCCCAGAACAATTTCCTTTCCACAAGTTAGAATTTGTTTAAAATGCTTTCCTTTTTTTTTTTCCTTGAAGGAACACAATGGTTGGGGACATGTGGAAGCCCTCTTGGAAAGTAGATTTCTAGGTGCCAGAATTCACCCAAATCGCACCTAGGGGTTGCAATTAGAAATGCAAGATAGGGCTTGGAGTCCAACAGCAGGTCAGATACTCACAGGTTGCCTACAAAGTGTAAAGAATTTGAGTTTGACCCCATTACCAATGTGTCCCAGTTTGGGATTGAGCTTGGTATCTACTTAAAGCACTCCATAAAATGGGACACCACCTAAAAAAAATGGGGAGTGCCAGATTTAAGAATCCACATATATGCAATATTGAGAACCTTAAACCATATGCCCAAGGGTCCAAAGATTTAATGATAGTTTACAGCAGAAAGACACCAACACATTTCGGCAACCACACAACTCTCATCGAGGCTACAAAACAAGTGCAGATATTTTGTTTTGATTTTATGTATTACTTTTATAACTGCATTTGTCTTGTAGCCCTGATGATGGATGAGTTTGTGTGACCCCAGAAATGCGTTGACTGTATTTCTACTGTGAACTAATTATAGCATTAATAATTATGGACTCTTGGACATTTTTCTGGAGCTCTCCTTAGAAGAAAATAGTAGCAGGTCCAGGCAGGATGGAAGTCATTCTAAGATGAGCCAACGTCATCCTTTCTGTCACATGCAACAAGATCTGCTTTAATGTAGCTTGCTCTGCAACACATCAGAATTGTAGCACATCAGCTATGTGCCCCAACATATAGGAATACTGGTGGACCCTCTCTTCTTCAAAGCAAGACATAAGTCTCTAGTTCTGTATGGCGCATTTGCAAACTCTGAGTAGATATCAGGATGAGGCAAGAGGGCAAACAGAGCACAATGGTAATGAAGAAGTGAGGTATTGTGGTCTCCACGGAGAAGAAGTAACATTATTTAACCACAATTACACACAGACACTATATGTGTTGAAAGCTGAAAGGCAAACCTTTGGACCTGAGACAAATTCTTATAACCTGATACACAAGACGTAGTTTTCTCTTCCAGCAATGGGTTGAAACTTGTTGGAAAGGTGTTTGCGGAATATCTCGAGCATTGTGTGTCCCCGGAACACAGACAAACAGGTAACAATGTATCCTGTTGAAGAGATCATAAAGGTAGGCTCATTTGTATAGACGTGGGGGGGGGGGGGGGGGGGGCTCCTGAGGTTTCTGTGGTAAACCTGAACTGTGTGTTTTTTAGAGTGTGCTATCACTGTCTGACCTCAGTTGATTTACCCGACATGTTTGTGGTTTCTGTCTCCAAACAATCGCCGAGATAAGCAAATATGCTAGTACCACATCCATCGCCCGTTTACACCAGGCACCTGTTCCCAGAGCAAACAGGGCTGACAGCCCATGTCTGAGAGCTGCCGCGGTACACAGATAATGGGGGCACAATGACCAAATCAGACAGCCAATCATATGGAGCATCTGGCTTTTCTGTTTGACCTGCCCAAGCCAGAGCCCAATTGGCAATGCCATTATGGAGAACAAGGACCGTAGGTTCAACATCAGAGGAAGGTGCATGCTGAAATCATTGCACAGAAGTTCAATAAAGCAAATCGCAGTGAGCACTTTAGCACATTGAGGCATTTGGCCCAAGCCATTGGGAAATCTCAGTGGTTGTTAGCAATGCTCATTAAAGCATAGCTTAACCAAATAACTTAGGAGATTGTTAATAAACCAATTACCCGGCCATACTCTGTCACTACTAGATGGAGCTGAGGATCATTGGAATTTCCTATGCTCCTTGGCTTTGTCTAGTGGCAACAATGCCATGTGGAAGGCGTTCAATCAGTGTATAGCTGGGCAGATCATTCATAAATTATCCCCTTAAAGCAGGGGTAGGCAGGGTTGCCTACCCCTGCTTTAAGGGGATAATTTATGAATTTAATAACACTCCAGCTGTTGTGGGACAAGACCGATAAAGCAAAACTAAAGCCACATGCATTACTCACAGAGGTAGTTTCACCACAGCTTGAGTGTCAAAGTTGTCTATCCCTAGCTAAACCCAGCTGCATATGTTGGCATTTTGCTGTACCTATGCAACTACTGTTGTCAACAGGGCCTGATTTACCAAAAGGCACAATTGGCCTGCAAATGAAAAGGAGGCTCCTTTCTGTGTCTAGATTTTGACCTGACTCATCTCAAATAAGAGAGGAAAAAGGGACAGAGGCATTTGTATCAAAATGAGGGACAGCTGGGCGGTTTGCCAAAGGCTGTGTGCCCGCATGCTCCAGCCATAAAAATCCAGGCCTGGTTTCAGGCTGCCAAGAGTCTGCCCCTATCCTCACCCAACATGCCGGATAATATAACTTCAGCTGTGTATAAACATTTTCCTCTGCTTTACAAAAACTATCCATTTGCACTAGTATTGAACAATGGCATGAACAACTCCTACATGCGAGGAAACTTATGTTTTGGGTCTCTTTCTTGGTGTCAGAACAAGGTCAAAGTTCAGCCTGATTCTTCAATACATGACAGCGGTGAATTAACTGGCTGGATGTAACATCTTTTGCAACTGAAGAACAAAAATGCAGATAATTCTCCAACAGTCAAAATATCTCAGAGAGAAATAGCAGGCTGTTGTGATCATCTTGAAACCAAACACCTGTCTGCTTTTGGGGCAAACCTTTCAGACAGGGAGACTTCTTCAGAGCTACTGTAATACTCCAAGAAAGGTCAGATTTCTGCTTCAAAGGTTACACCGTGTAAAATTATCTAAGAGGAAACAGCTAGGATCATGACAGGCCTTCTCCGTTAAAAGCATATTTTGACTTTGATTAATTTGTCTCCCGGAGTGAAGTTAGTAAAGGAAAGTTTTTAAGCCCTTAAAACACAAAACAACCTCTTATGAGCTCCCTACAGATCCCGGAGTGACATTAAACACAGGTCTGCATTCAGGATTGTCAGGGGAGAGTCAGGGTCATGTGACACCATGGGTTCTTGTTCTTCTCCAACACGTATGTATAGTTCTTCTAGAACACGTATGTATAGAAATCGTTTTTTTCTTTCTACTTAGAAAGGGACAATTTGGGACAGTTTTACCTTTTTATGGAAGTATACAGCAGGACCTTAGATGTGTACATTACCTAGTAGAAGTGATTTTTTTCTGAAGATACGGGTAAACAACGCGATTTAACAGCCTTTGAACGTGGGATGATTGTTGGCGCTCGGAGCCATGGAGTGAGTACCAGCAAAATAGCAGAATGCGTTAAATGTTCAAGAGCTGCTGTTGTTAAAGTTTATAAAGACTGGACTGTCAGCCGAAAATCTGGGTCTTCAGTGTATATATATATATATATATATACACACTGATATAAAATTACGGTACATTTAGTGAGTGAAACCCATTTTATTTTGCCGTTTTGTTGTTGTGTTTTTCTTTTTTGTATTATTTCTCAAGACTTTTACATTAACTGGAATACTTTTAGTTGGAACTTTATTCACAGTTAATATTTAAGTTCCAGCCTTCCCAAAATGTATGTTTTAGTTATCAGAGGAGCCTGGTTGGCTCAAGCTGGCCATACACCAGTATGATTTTATTAGAAAAAATTGGGGCCAAACAGACGATTGACAAAATAATTCTCCTCGCACGGACAAATTCTAACAGTAAAATGTGGTTTTCATTAAGGAAACTCTATTTGCTTCCAAAATCTAATGTTAAAATAAAATACAATTTCTAATGACATTCATCCAGTCTCTGATGGCATTGTCAAATGTTCTAATGAGACTTTTTTTATGAATATTCATAAGAAAATCTACCAATGTACACCCAGCTTTAGATTTCCTTGGATGCTTATATGTTGCCCTGCTTTAATTCTAGACTTTGTTCCTGTCCACATGGGGGTATTAGGTGTTCCTTTCACCTTTGTGCGTTACAGCTCTAAATATATAATATCATATTACGCTATAATATAATTAGTATATACCCCAACAGGGATTATGTGCCTATTATGGGAACCCTACATGATAGGCACAGCAGGTTTGCAGGCTCGGGAACTCAATGTAGAGATATCACCAATAGCCCTTGAAAGAGAAGAATCTGTCCGGTGGTTTAACTCTTCATCACCTACCAAACACTGACCCTTTGCTAAGCAAAATCGGGCATGATACTGTGCAGTTCACCTACTTTGCCCCTTGATTTGTCTTATAGAATAAGCCTGTATTTGTTTCTATGACTTGCACAATGTAAGTTGGCACTGGAAGCAGACAGGGTTAATCCACAATAGATCTATAGACACTTATGAAGCCATGCCATGCATATATTCCCTGCAGAAACAAAACTTTTCACAAAGGGAAGTTTATACTCTGCAGACGATCATAATGTGCAAATGTGGACACGTGCCAGTTCTTCAAGTCTTCAAAATAAATGTTCTTCTAATCCTTAGAAATTCCTTTGGCACTAGTCCCTCCCGTGTCTTCTCTGCTTTTTTTTTCTTCCACCCCCGCACCATTAATCCTGTCTTGTCTGGTGTTCTGGTTCTGTATCAGGGCCAGTAACCTCGCTGTTCAGGTTGTGGGTCCGGTCTTGTGATGTCATTTGGAGACAATGCAGACTACATGAAGTGTCCAGCAATATAAAAGGGAGATGTACAATTGACTCCTGCTTTGTCCTTGACCAAAACAGACAACGCCCGGGGATTACATAAAACTACACCTCTTATGTTCTCAGATTAAGTACGACTTACTGCGCTTCTGGGAGTGCTGATCTCCTGTGTTCATCCCACCAACCTCTACCTCATTACAAGATAGTGATGTGAAGGTCATTGGGGGGAACCACTGAGCATTGCAGGGGACATAGGATATTAACACTTTCAAAAGAGTTGTTTTCTCAGGAGGCTTTCAGGGGATGATTCCTCTTCAATGGAGAGGCATTCATCAGCGGGTGGTAGGAGAGGTGTTTATATATTCTTTACAGGGGGCTTCATTTCCAACGGTGAGGTCAGCAATAGGGTCACTTTAAAGCCCAACTTAGGCTGTTGGGCACAGTACACGCTAAAGTTCACCAAGTGAGACTACAGCAAAGAAGCAATATATATATATAAATAAATCTTTGGTAGGTAAAACATCTCCCAAATATATATTTCATCTGCTTATTTAGCAGCTTTCCTGGAGTGCACCTCAGGGCTGCTGATCTCTTCCATCATCTTCAAGCCATCTGCTGTCTACATATACTTGCTTCAGCATTAACTTCACATCTACATAAAAATTTGAAGATGGGAGAGGTCCTTCCCCCGAAACATGTTGCCTGTATCTGATGTTCTTAACCAAATAATGTCGTAAAAATATTTTTTAAGTAATATAAACATTTGTACTAGTCGCTCCTCCATACACATCGAAGAGTTTAAAAATTGCCACTACTGACTGTACATCATTGCTCCAGACAAGAGCTTCTCAAAATGTTTTGAGTCATGCAACTCTTTAGTATGCAAAATTTTAAGTGCAGCCTTTTTTTTACATGTAAATGTAAGAAATGTACAAAAATTACGTGTTGCCCCTCCAAAATGCATACGAGACCCTTATCCAAGGCTTTGGAATGGATTTTCAGGGGCCCTATGCAAAAACACAAAAAAGTGGGGTTCACTCCTTCACATCAGAGTCCCCCCTTCACATTAGGAGTCCTCTTTACATAAGAGCCCACTTTATCACATAAGAGACACCCTTACATCAGGGTCCTACCTCCACACCACCAGTCCGAGAGGGTGGGAGGTAGAACAGGCCCTGGAGGGGGGGCGAACGTTCATCCTTTTCTGAATAGTTTTCATCTTCCCTGGATTAGCATCATTTGTTTCCTTGGTGCTGGCATCTGCTCCTCCTGCAACATGCAAAGGCATGACGATGAGCAAAAATTTCAAGGTACCCCTGAGGAAGCCACGCCACCCTGGTTAAGAAAGGCTGCTCTGGACTGCATTCCTGATAGATTGTGACAATGGTGGACCATGCCTGTGCATGTACGTTGGCACAAATGCTTGTAATTTAGGGGTGCAGGTGACAGGGTGAAAAAGCAGGAAAAAAATTGGGAGACCCCAATTAAAGTGCCTGAACAAGGACCTTTAATGGAAGGATCACCAAGTATTATTTTAATAAAAACTGCAAATTGAAAACGATTGAAAACATTGCTTTTAGAATGTTAATGCTTAAATGAGATTTGAGTGATTGGATTCAGATCTACTTTGATTAAATTTGGTACCCCTACATTTCTAGATATGGATTTAATATGTTCTTGCATACTTTCCTTTATGTTCCTTTATGTTTTGCAGATGGAATACAATCAATACTGCAATCTCTTCCGGCTGACCTTTGTTACCTCTGTCTAAGGCTATGCAAATAACGACTTTTAGAAATCCATCTTTTTGCATAGGATTTTCAAAAGCTCCGGTGGCACTCTGCAGGTGGGGGACGCAAAGTAAAAGTAAGAAGAGACACATTAAAGTTGCACTCCCTGGAGACTTAATAGGAACTGCATCGGCATCACCAGGCCAGGTGTCAGCCGGGGCGCATGTCATTATGTATACACGTGGCGTCATTACACACGCATGTAATGAAGTCACGTGCGCTTCAATGCCGACAGCCATCTTGGTGATGGATGCCGGCAAAAAGGGAGGATGAGTTCATCCCCTCCTCTTTCGTGCAGCTGTCAGGCTCTCGGTTGATGACTGAGTGCCCGACTTTTCAAAGGGGGTGACACCAAAATGACTGTCAGTCATTTTGGTGTCAGCCCCTGTGATGGTGTCACCCATTGTGGGCCGCACCCCCCTTGTGACGCCTCTGAGGAACTCCCTGCACCAAAAAAATGGGTCATCACTGAAGGAGAAGCACATACAGTAGCTACACTGATTGGCAAGCTTTGCACTGATCCTCCATGCAAAAACCCTCATTCTGAAAAATGTCACCAAAGTTTGGAAAATGCTGAGTTTGGAACAAGAAGAGTCTGAACTAATGGTTGCTAAAATTCCTGTCATACAGGTAGCTGTTTTTTAAAAACAAAACTTCACATTAAATAAACCATCACTGTACAATATGTCAGCAAGTACAAACTATTTTTAAATCAGTGTCATGCTGAAATCCATGTATCTTCCCAGGCAGAGTAAGTGTTTTCTCCATCAGGTTTCTGAAAATTTTATCACATCTATTTCAGAAAATATCAGTAGCGGTAACAGTGTCTCAATCTGTCATGGTTAAGTCATGTGGAAGGCTTTATTAAATAGGGTGATGTATGTTGAAAGCCAATCATGACAGTTGGCTGGATTGCCCTGAGGTGTACATGAACTGTAGAGCTGTCTGTATAAGAAGGAGCTTCATCTAATATCATGTGATCACTCACCTGAGCGGAGATAGAGAGATAAGAGAGAAGTAGACATGTAGAGACTGCTGCGAGCTTCATCACATCACCTGCAGAAAAATGGCAGCACACCAGAAGAAGGTCACTCTGGAAAAGCTATAGATACAACTTCAAATGATTGAGTTTAGGTGTTTTTTACAGTGAAGGGTACCCATAATACTACATTATACAAAGACATTTTAGACAATTGTTCACCTCTAACTTTATGGTAACGGTTTGGGGAAGGCTATTTTCTGCTCCATCATGCCGGTGCCCCTGTGCACAAAGCTAGCTCCATAAATGCATGGTTTGATGGAGTTATGACCTTGGGCTTGGTGTGTGAACCCAGTTCACCTGAGTTCACCCAAACCCATTCAAAACTCTGAAGGCCATCTCCCCTCCCAGCTCAATCAGTGGTAACAGTTACCGTGAGGGTATTCCCCAGCCCTTTCTGATATATAACTGCAGGGCAGGGAATGCACCTACTGCTAACGATTGGGACAGGAGGGGCATGTGTCACTCACAGTTTTGAACAGGCTTGGGCGAATTCAAGTGAACTGGGTCCGCACCAAGCCCAGGTTCATCATTACTGAACACCTTTGTGGAGAAACTACAATGTCAATTGTGAGCCAGGTCCTCTCATCCAAAATCAGTACCTAACCTCACAAATACTCTCTTATATGAATGGGTAAAAATTCCCACAGACACTCTACTCTCCAAAGCCTTGTGGAAGCCTTCCTCGAAGGGTGGCAGCCAACTCCATATTGATGTCCATGGTTTAGAATTTGAATGTCCAACCTCATATAGGTGTGATGGCCAGGAGTCTACAAACATTTGGCCATATAGTGTATACTCCTTCAAACACCTCTTCACCCCTCACCCCACAGATGCACATACAAATGAGGAACATAGACAATCCCATAGATAGAAAAATGTACCATCGAATATAATAGTACTCACTTTCCCTTGTTATTTTTGTGCAATAGGCTTTCTTACTGAGCACCCAAACTGCAGCAGTGGAAACAGAACCCTAAATTTAGGCTGTGATGGGGGAGATCTTCCTTCAAAATTTAACCCCAGCCAAAACTTTTTATTTTGTTTTGGATTGGTTAGGAAAGGCTTAGAGCTTCTGTTGGAGAAATTCCCCCTCTCCATTTGTCCTTGTGACCACTGTCACCGGGACTGCCAGGTTTTTATTGCTGACTGGTCTGGGACCCCACTGAGTGGATCTCCTCTCAAGAAACTCCCTTTTAGGAGAAGAGGTTATGGGGGCGGATAGAAAACTGACACTTGAAACAGTATCAGTCCAATAACATCAATTTCAGATTCGACTAAGGAACCGTTGTGGAAATGCATCACAAGTTTGTTATTGACTGTTTTAATGCCTTTTTGGGAATACATTGATATTAATGGACTGAAGCCATTTCCAGTGCTTGGTTTGTATGGACTTTTGGATTTAAGGCTTAGCTGGAAGCCTTAACTGGCACAGAGGTTCTATTAGCGGGATTAGATGTGTGAGAGTTGAGCCACTCCATTTCTGTTTATTATAAGTTATGAGGATTCCCTCCAATGGAACAAAGACAAAATAAAACCCACACTTTAGTAGAGGATGGGTTAGAACTTTGACAATGAAAACGCCACAAATAAGGCAAAGGTTGATCATACTACTATGGATATTACTATAGGCAAAGGAGTTATATAATAGCATAGTATATACACTAATTAGCAAAAATAATTTCTACACAGGAGGTTTTTCCCCTTTTCATAATTATTATCAAATAAAAATGTTTATATTTATTTAATGATTTGGACCATGAGTATTTTTTCACATTATTGTAATCATTTTGTATGCAATGTTTAGTAATTTAAGGCCATGTTAGGTCATTTATAATTATAGGAGGTAATATATTATCACAAAATATGAAATAGGAAACGTTAATGATTTAAAATTGTAATTATATTTAATATTAATGGTAATTCACAATATGTTTTTAACTAGTGTAACTGGGGAGAATAGCCCTGATTATAACCTAAGTTATGGATATTAGGTATAATATAAGGGATAGATGGAAATAATGTATTGTTTAGTTTTGTTTTGTTTTGTTTTGTATTATTGTTGAATGTGTATTAGTTGCGTAAAATGTGACAAATTGTGATTCATTTTTGGAAAATTAAAAAAAATATATATATTAAACAAAACAAAAAAAGTTTGACTATACAACATTAGAATACAGGAATCACCAGCACTCCGTAGGTAATATTCAAATGATAACGTCCATTTAATCGGACAAATCTTCACCCATATATCAAAGTAACCAACGCTTCGGGGCCACGCAGGGTCCCTTCATCAGGGCAATGATGTGACCTGATGAGGGGATGTTTACTTTGATATATGGGTGACGATTTGTCCGATTAAATGGACGTTATCATTTGAATATTACCTACTGAGTGCTGGTGATTCCTTTTTTCTACTGTTTGGTGTGCACGGCGCCATCCGTGATTATCACTACGAGCACCATTGTGATTTGGGCTAGAGATGCTGTAAGGAGTGCAGGGGGACCTACTGTTTTTCAATATTGATCATACAACATGACTTTCCACTTTCGCAGGCAAAATTGAGGGTTTACAGTCAAATTCACATTTTGTGTATCTGGCTCCATAGACTGCAATGGAAATGCCTGGAAAACACTTAAAAAATGGCTGAATAATGCACGTAACATGTGCTTTTTACACTTTTTGTTACCTAACAACCATTTCCTCTTCCTGGTAGCTAGCTTTCTATTGGCTAAAACAAAAACATTCAAGAAAAATGTGCGCAAAAATAAACAAAAAAAGAAAGCTACAAAAACGCCTAAAAAACATGAAAAAAACGGGGGGGCTTTCTTCCTATCCATTTTAAAGGCCTCACCCAGATAGGATATGAGGGGTAATCTCCCCATAGATGCACAGAGATAATTTTTTTAAATGTCAGCATTTCTGTTCCTCCCCCTCTCTATCTAAAATAAACTAAACCCCCAGTAGAACATGTTATTTAACAATTATATGAAGAGTTCCATAACAGACTATTAACTGCACATTCTGTGGTTATTTCACATCCATGCTGTGAATTAATTGTAAAATTCTATTTCCTATAAGCAAATCTCTTTTTCTCGGGAGGGGTGACAGGGGGATAAGTATCTTCATGTTAAAGAATGCAGACATACATCATGTCTGCGAGTACAATAAAAAAAAGATCAAATGTAATATTTTCTTTCAACGTCGTGCTCAGAGATTTTCCATTCAGACAGCCTTGAAGAGTGCCTCGGGCGCTGGCCAATTACTTCTGACAAATACCATTTGGTAGTGAGTGCAGAAAGGCAGTGTGAGCAGCCATAGCTGGATGAAAGGAATTCTGTGTGTGTCACTGAGGAGTTACTGTCACTTGCGTTCATAAGACAGGATCTACGCCTTTTGTCACTGGACGGTTTAATGTGAAGATGTAACAGAAATACACGCCAAAAAGTTAATGCAAATACTGCTTCTTTATACGGGTCAGAAAAGTAAGCCCATTCCATGAGCCTTGCATGGGAACAGTAACTCTAAGGGCCAATTCACAGCAGCAGCCGAGCACTAGAGCAGTGCAATACACTGTAAACTTTTTTATTTTTTGTTCCAACTTTATTGGAATGTTATTCAATAAGTTTTATTCATTTTCATTCACCCCAGTTGGTTGTGATGCTGCAGTGAAAAAAAAAACTACTGCATGTTGTGCACTTTTTCAGCGCACACCAACGCAACATAGTGATGCGAAGTGACGCAATAGGAAACAGGGCTAATTGTCTTGTCTATGCATTGGGACTATGCCGGCTGCCCCATGCACCTGGTGTAAACAGACCCTTAACCTAACCCTCATCTCTATCCCTACACAATAAATATAGGGGAGGAGATGAAGGTCCATTAGACTTAGTAGGTTGCACATGAAACAAGAGGTAAAGTGTATCAGAATCATGGGGCCTATTGGACAGAATAGGGTGCCAATCACATGGAAGTTGTATGGCCAGAAATCCTTAGACAAAGTGCTCATCAGATGGAGGTGGCACTGTGAGGGTGCCATTGGACATTCCAAGGGTGGCAGCATACAGAGTAGGGTACTCATCCAATGGAGGTGGGGGGGGGGGTGATATTAGTATATAGAATGGGGTACTCATCAAGTGGAGACTGGGGAAAGTGAGGGTGTAATGAACAGAGTGTGATACGTATTAGAACGTGAATACCTGAACAGCGTAAGATAGTTATCAGATGGAGAGA
Organism: Nanorana parkeri; assembly: GCF_000935625.1. Taxonomy (NCBI): domain Eukaryota; kingdom Metazoa; phylum Chordata; class Amphibia; order Anura; family Dicroglossidae; genus Nanorana; species Nanorana parkeri. The sequence goes on along the minus strand of NW_017306795.1, from coordinate 381,719 downwards.
ATGCGAGGGTCCAGTGGACATAATGGGGCACTCATCAGATGGAGGTGGCAGTGTGAGGGTGCCATTGGACAGAAACGGGTACTCACCAGATGAAGGTCCGCTGGAATGTGAGGGGTCCATCAGACAGAATAGGGTACTCACCAGATGGAGATGGGTAAAATATGAGCGGTCATGTGTAAAGAATGGGGTACTCATCAGATGGAGGTGGTAGTCTGAAGGTGCTAAAGACAGAATGGGGTACTCAATAGATGGAGGTGGTAGAGTGAGTGCGCCAAGGACAGAATGGGGTACTCACCAGACGGAAGTGGGTGAAATGGGAGGGTGCCAGTGGACAGAGTGGGATGCAGCTTTTTTAGACAGAGTGAGGAATACATTAGAATGATGGAGGTGAGGAAGAGCCCATTGTACAGTGGGGGAAGGGACATCAGACCGAAGGAGAGAGTCTGCCCATTCATAAAATGCAGGCCATTGTATGACTCCTGGGCCTAGTATGTATATGAGATAGGAACCTTAGTTTGTAAGCTACTTGTTGGCAGGAATTGATGTAACTGAATGGTATGTAAGGCAATGGTGCTTTATACAGTATCTACCTCTAATAATCATTTTTTTGACAGGGCACTTGACCAAGCTGTCCTCCTGGCCATTTTTCTTACAACTCCTATTTACTTTCAAAGAACTCTGCCGGCTTCAGAGCGCCAAAGATGGCAGGGATGGCAGCTGCTGTTCTTTATAGATGTTTTTCTTTTAGTATGGCTATTCCCTGAATGGGGGTGATTCATTAAAGCATTTCCAATACTTTCCTGGCGCTATGGCCATATTAGAAATTCCTGTGGCAAATTCATGAAAGCCATGCGTTTCCTTGCTGGTTCCAATGCATGGAACAAATTGAGGTCACTATTATCTGCGACTCTTTTACATTCTGGCGCTATGGCTGCAACAAAATCCTTAAAGTGACATTAAACCCTCAGATTTTTTAACATAAAACAATACTGTAATGTCTGCCTTACTGTAATCCATGATTGTTTCCCTTCTCTTTGCTGCTCTTCCTTTTAAATCCTCATGTCTTCTCATGCTTGGTGAGAACTTCCCTTTGCAGCTGAGTGCCTCTTCCTGTAGTGCTGGCTCAGGTTACAAACGTACACACAGACACCGTGTATCCCTTTCAGAGACAAGGCAGTCTGCTGCAAAACAGAAGTTCTGCAGAGCATGAGAAGAGATACGGATTTAAAAGGAAGAGCAGCAAAGAGAAGGGAAACAATCATGGATTACAGTAAGGCGCACATTACAGTATTGTTTTATGTTAAAAAATCTGAGGGTTTAATGTCACTTTAAGAAATACCACCATATTGTGGAGAAAAGTGGAGGCAAATAAGACCACTTTCATGTTGGAATAAATAAAGTGTGGTGTCACAGGCATTTCTGCAACAGAATGATATACACCTTACCAACAGTTACATAATTCTGTTGCAAGCTGCGCCATTCGTTGCAGAGATGGGAGACAGATTTCTTGTGATCGTCTACAAACTCTGTATTTCAGGTACTGATTTTTTTTAACACATTCTCACTGACAGGTTCTCTTTAACGACTCCTGTGTGCCACTTTAGAGCGTTACCTTTTCACCTTCACCCGTCAGCACCAAAGCGCTCAACACCTCCTCACGCCTACCATGAAATGCGTCTGGGTGACATCACCCTCAAACCCACACAACGCACTTAAATACAGATTTTGAATTTCCTTTTTTTTGCTTAGGACAAGCGTAGAGGGTTTATTTTCTTTTTTAAAGATTAAAATAACCTCGGTCATGTTTTCGTCTGCCCTTAGCAGGCCCCCCGGCGCACACGTCTCGGTCGCACACCTCATCAGTCCCCCTGGCTGACAGGACTTCTGGGAGAGCGGCACCTGTGTGTGAAGGTGCTGTCAGCTCATACCTCATTACATCTGCTGCCGTATCTGACCGGGGCCGCGCTCACTGTGTATATACAGCTGTAAGGGCCCACGTCCTGACATGTTTTAGCGCTGCCAGGCCGAGTGTGATTTATGAACCAGGTAAACTCTTATCCCTTTCGCTGTTATTGTCTAAAGGAGACCACCCATTATCAGGCTCTCTTCTCAATGGAGAGGTTACACTTGCAGAAATTAGTGCTGTCACCTCAAGGCATCCATTAAAGCACCTTTAATGGGATCTCAAAAGATTTTCGTGGCTTTGTGAGGTAATACGTACAGTACATTACAGGGTCTAAGGAGTTTATTTTGACATTTTATCCTCCTTGACTGCTTTTGACCTCTGCGCAAAAAAGTTCAGTTCTTCTAAGTGGGTGTTGCCCTCGTATAGGATGAAAATGAGGTCAACGGGTGTTGGGTAGGCTAAGTACAATTAAAGAACCACCAAAAAAAAAAAACTGACAATATTTGAGAAAGTGATGAGGAAATCCACATAGATTAGCCCTGCCAACAAGCCACTTAAAAAGATCCTGTGTTCCACTGGGTGAATTATTTGTGCATCCACCAGTGTTGAAGTGAACTGGTGTTAGGGTCCTTCACCTGCATACATCTAACGGCTAAGGAAACACTGTCACAAGACCAATCAATTCAACAAACATTTTGTCATAAGATGTGCTACTAGCACATTTTTTAATGTTATTTACCAGCAAAAGCCTCCCTTGTGAAGGCATCCAAAAGCCTCAAGACTGGTGCTAGGCGCCACCATCTTATATGTGATGTCAGCAGGTCCAGCAGACTTAAATCTGTCAATCAAGTAATACTCTTTAACAATAGAATAAAAATAAAAGGCAGAGAAAAAAGTGGGAAGGGGATTTGTACTTGATCCAATCTATATACTGTAGAGGGAATCCACAAACTGAGATACAGTGCTGAAAACAAGAGAAAAGCAAAGAGCGCATGGATCTTTTACATTCAAATGGTGGCAACTCCAATAGAGAAAGTGGACATGAGGCCAAATGTGCTCAATCCAGTTCCAGTTGTAGCCCATGAGCCATGGCTAATGGTGGGGCTGGAAGGGATGTTACAGCGGCTGAGACTTCTGCAGAATGGGACCCGCTACATTGATCTTAAGCCAGGCAGCATCCACAATCTCTGGAGACACCAATAGGGAGATTGAGTGCAAACTTTGTCCAAATTGCCTCGAAATGTGTTCCCATTATGACACAATTTTCTCCAACATTCAGCTGTGGCACGTGGGGCTGGAAAGGGTGTTGGAGCAAAGTGTGTCCAAATGGTAGTTCAGGGAGCACAGCAACACCTTTCAAGCAATTACCTCTTTGTCAGGAATGTTTGACAAAGAAGGAATCCCTCAAAATGTGTCAAGGTGCTCCCTGAAAACCCATTTGGACACAGTTTGCACCCAATCTCCCTAGTGGTGCCTCCAAAGATTGTGGATGCTGCCCAGCTTAAGATCAATGTAGCAGGGTCCCGTTCTGTAGAAGTGATAGCCGCACCAACATCACTTCCAGCCCCATCACTGATCATGGCGCATGAGCTGCAACAGAACTGGTCACCTCTGGCCTAATGTACACTGTTCCAAGTGGGAAAATTGCGAGTTGCCACTCTGGTCTTACGCAATAAAAGGTTACTGTTTTACCGTGTGAGATCCATGCACTCTTTCTTAGATAGGAGTGTTAAAGGAGAACTATGAGGTGAGTGCTTTTCACTCACCTCATAGTTCTAGCCGACCTGTGACAATGAGACTGTCACAGGTCGGCTCAGTAGATCGGGAGGTGAACGAACACATACCGGCGTTCGCTCACCTCTCGATCCTGTCACGGCTCTCTGCCGTGACAGGGGAGGGGCTGGATTCCCCCCTCCGATCCTCCAGCGCTGATTGGCGGAACGGACGGGGGAGGGTACAGCTGGCTCTGCCTCTAGATAGGCAGAGCCAGCTGTCAGTCACGCAGCTGGGCGGATCCAGACATAATTGTCGGGATCCGCTTCAGCTGCGGCGTCTTAGTATACCGCGAGCAGCAGCTCGCGGTATACTGAGCCTAGGGTGACGCTAGTTTTTGTCCTCCCGTTACCCTAAGGAGAACTATGGGGAAAAGCCTTAACCCCATAGTTCTCCTTTAATCACCCACAGGTCAAGGAACCCCTAAAAAGCTCTGCAAGAACTCGTGTTACATGGAACCTTGGTTGACAACGGCTGCTCTATAGTATTCCTCTTCTCTTATTATTATTATTATACAGGATTTATATAGCGCCAACAGTATGCGAAGCGCTTTACAATATAAGGAAGACATTACAATACAATTCAAGACAAGATGGTAAGGAGGGCCCTGCCACTGAGGGCTTACAATATAAATCTGGCAGCTACATAAATTGCTATGTAGGGAAAAACTTAGGGGCTGGGCCAGCACAGGCAGTAATTACAAACAACCAGAAGAGGAAAGACCTATGATGTGCAAGGAGGCAGGGGGCTCTGCTAGGGAATTGACTTTTCCTGAAGTAGTCACATTTTCTAGCAAGTTCAAAGGCACATTACAAGAGGATAAAATATCATTTATGGAAAGGAAAAACACTGCAAATAACCATCTAAAATACTCATTTTGTGTAATTAAACATGCAATTTTTTTAGGTCTGTGACGGTCTTTTTAATGATTGTTTTCTCACTTTTTTAGTACATGTTTCTTTTGGCAGAGGAAACATCCAGCAATCTAGAATTAGACTTCACAGATGAAAAGAGTTGTTAAAACAATACAGAAGTGTAATAATGGGAGATCAAAAGGCCAAATCACCTTCTACAAGGCAAGCAGACATTTCACTCCTGGGGGGGATGACAGAGTTTACCCTGTAGAGTTGACCAATGACATCACTGGTTAGACAGCCTCAGAGGACACTGCAGCCAATCATGTCCCGGCCAATGTCTTTTGGAAATTGGTCTCATTATAATAAATACATACAAATAACACAGAATCAGTTCTTCATTGCCTTATCTTACAGTTGGACAAATTCCCTATTTCTTTATTTAGGTGTATTTAAAGCTAAGGCTTTCTTTGCTCTTAGTTTTGGATAGAGGTGAAAGATTAGAACCCCTTGTAGGTTTTTTTTTCTGTGTCCAAGCTGGGGAGATTCACCCCCTCTATTTGTCCCAGTGACCACAGTAAGCAGGACTGAAAGAGATGGAAAATCACAAATTTTGAGTTGTCACCAGAACAGGAATAGAGGGGACATTTTCCAATAGGAAGAAATAATGTCACCAGCACACCATAGTAGTAAAGCAATAGTCCATTTACTGACACATTGCCATTCGATGCAAGCGATTTCGGGGCCTCAGGGGGGTCCCCTTCATCAGGCTCAGAATGACCCCCGAGGCCCCGAAAGCGCTTGCATCGAATGGCAATGTGTCAGTAAATGGACTATTGCTTTACTACTATGGTGTGCTGGTGACATTACTTCATTTATGGTATACACGGTGCCGTCCGTGGTCACTACGAGCACCCACCCACCCGTATGGGTTTCTTCTGGTAAGGAGTGCAGCAAGACCTTTGGTTTTGATTTTCCAATAGGGACACTTGTTTTAGTGACAACTGTCTAAGGAGGGGTTCCCTCAATGAGATTTGTTATGCTGCTGCCACAGGGTAGACTGACCTCCCTGTCCAGTCTTTCAGCCGCAGCCTGGACCTCTGGATCTTGCCTGGCCACCCCATTTCCTAGTGAATTACAAGGCTAACTGCCCAATCAGGTGATGATGGGAACTTGACTTAAAAAAGGGCTACTGGCTCATACAACACACATACACATAGAACAAAGAACAACGCTTAGGAATTTTAAGCTGAATATATCGATTTTAAAGGAATTTCAGGCACACAGCTACATTTACAATAGAAATAAATGCAGCTTAAGTGAAAAGTTATACAACCTACCAAGTTATAAATCTACCAAAAGATCTGCATGTAATTCTGTTCCACTGGTCTAGTACTTCACACACATTTACCACACGGAACAACCATTAAGGTGACACCACTCCTTCCTGTTTTAGGTTTTCTTCTTCCCGTGTCACCTACTGGTTCAGTGAATAAAGAATGAGCTTTATCCAATGGAACCTGTTCCATTACTTTTATGTTCCTTGTATGATATTTAAAGGCACAAAACTCTCATGAACAGCAAGTGTCTTTTAACAAAGATAGAGGCTTCTTCTATTTATACCACACTGGGGTTAAAGTGTATTTATATCTAAAATGTATATTAGTGAGGGGTTAGAGCCCCTGTCTGTGTCCTATCTGGGTAGATTCACCTTTCTGTATGTGCTGGTGACCATTGCCACCTAGACAGAAAGTGATGGGAAATCCAAAATGACAGTTGTCACCAGAGCAAGAGGCGATTTAAGGAAAAAAAATACCCTTGCAATGAAAACTACCCCCCACAACATTGCAAAATTCCAAGATTTAAAAAAAAAGAGTTAGGAGGCTGTTAAAAGCTGAACTCTGGAATAAAAAAAAAATACCCTTGCAGTGAGAGCTCCCGCCACACACACTGCAAGTGTTAGATTCCCATGAAGACTAGGTGTAGCAGAATAAACCATAATACTTATATTACTTACCGGTATGCCTCCAACAGCCAGCCGTCTTCTCTATGGCACTCCGGGTTGTAGACGGGCCCACACCGTCCTCATATACAATGCAGGATTGCTGTTTCAGCATTGTATGCGATGACATCAGCGCGTGACCACTGGACAGAGAAGCTGCTTCAAGGGGTCATTTGCACAGCATGGAGAAAGCCTGCCGAAGTGAGCAACAAGGTAAGTATTACAAATTACTTCTCTATCCCTAGGCAAAAACAAGCATTTAACCCCTGAAGAGAGTGTGTGGGGGGCGGGGGATATTACAAGGGTAATTGTTTCTGCTGTGTAGAGAGGGGCTTTAAATAGCAAACCGGGCTTAAAAAAAAAAAGGGTGCTGCTTTAAACATATTGACATTGCTGAAGAATGGATCTAAGGTATCTCGAAAGCTTGTATCTTTAATGACGCAAGTTAGCCAATAAAGAGTATCACTTAAACTCCAAAATTTCTGCACTAATGTAACCTAGTATATTAATCCGCTACTGTGAACATTGCAGTCTGCGGCCTGTCCCTCGCATGACTCTATTGCTCCTTCCATGCTCCCGCACGGTGGAGCCTCTGACCTCACTCTCCATCCTTCACCTTGCAGCAGACAGTAGCTCAGCTACTCACGCCTGCCAAATAAAAAAGGCACAGCTCTGCCAAACTGTTTGGTAAAATGCAGGAATATACAGAGCAATTTATTATCAGGCTGACATCATGGGAAGCCCTTGAAACTCCACTCCATACTTTATAATGTGTGAGACATTTCCTCTCTTTGCTCCTCATAAATTGCAGGAGTTCAAAGGTTGCGCAATGTGTGTGGGGCAGAGAAATCCAAAGCCAACAGTGCCATCTAGTGGTGGAAAGGCAAAATGCTGCGCACGGATAGCCCAGCAAAGGGAACATGAATCTGAGAACTCACAGTACTTCAAGGGAGCCAAGGTGTGCATTCAAACATGTAACTGACAGGGTTACTCCCCAAAAGGGTGAAGAATTTGGAGAAGGCGGGAGAAGTGAACCATCTTGGACAACATAGCTGATTTAGAAAAATTCTCCAATGCAGCTCACTTTCCAGTTTAGCTATGTTATCCTAGATTGTTCACTTCTCCAGACTCATCCCCCTTTTGTTACTAGCCCTGTGAGTGTCCAACGATTCACCTTGAGAAAGGGAGGCTGTGCCTCACCTGCTCAAACATCTGAATGCACACCTTAGCTGCAGAAGGTAATGTTGTCCCCCCCAAAATTACTAATTCCTTATTTAACAATTTAGATTAAAACATTTTATAGGTAGGAGGCCACAATTTCCCAATTCAAGTGTTTAAAACCCACAGCCGATTGTTCAGGAGAAGCTCCTTTCAGATTCAGAGGAGCTCAGGTTCAAAGGAACTAAGTTTGGTACTGGGTTCAGCCCAAACCTGAGCTCATTCCTACTGGTGACATCATCAGGTCAATAAGAAGGCTGCAGGAGAAAAGGTATGTATAAGGTTTATGGTTAGTAAAAACCACCCGGGGGGCTTCGGGAGGATGGCATGTGACAGAAGATGATCAAAAAGCTGGAATTTCACTAGAACCCTTGCAGTATAGGAAGGGCACTGCAAGTGTATAGTTGGGCTTTACCTTAGCATTGCACTTGATTTACATCCCATCAGTTAGGCCCTTAATTACAAATTTGTTGGTATATAATAAAAGGAGATTCTTAATTTAGACTGTAATGCACATTTCAAGATTTAAATAAAGAAAAAGCAAAGCAAAAAACCCTGAAACAGATAGTTCCATGTACTAGAATAGCCATGGATGAGCTGAGAGAAGGTAGGGAAATACCTGGCCATCCGCACATGATGGTGACCACAGCACATATTTGGTATTTTGTCATCCTCCGTTCTTCTAAAGCAGCGGCGGCCAAACTCCGGCCCTCCAGCTGTGGTGGAACTACAAATCCCATGAGGCATTGCAAGATTCTCACAGCCACAGGCATGACTCTCGGAGAGAGGTGCATCATGGGATTTGTAGTTTCACCACAGCTGGAGGCCCAGAGTTTGGCCACCCCTGTTCTAAGGGAATAATCACATAGAGGACTTCATTTTGGATTTCTCCCCGTGCAATGACTCCCATTATGGTTATTGCGTCCACGGGCACCAGAAACAATCACAGATTATCGCTATTATCTGGCTGTAAATGAACAGTCTAAGTCTATATCCGCACTACGAACCAGAAATTTAAAATATACAGTGGTCCGCTGGGGAACTGAAGAACTAGCTAAAATAAAGAATGAATACCCCAGCCATTGGAGGTGTATATAGCTGAAAGTCTTACTAATACCATTACTGCATTTTCTTTATGTTCTGGAGCCGATTTTATCCGAGGAGTTGTGTTCATTGAAATTAATTCTACAAGAGGGTTTTTTTTTTATTTATCATATAAAATGTATTTTGAAACATGAAATACGTGTTAAATATTTATAAAATCATCTAAAATTACTATTAAAAAAAACATACAAATGCAGCTGTCACATATGCAGAGCACCAGCACCCTGTAAGGAGGATCATACTCGGACCTCCATGGTTTAGCCTAGCCTTGTGTTATCATTAATAATGGTTGTGTGTGGGAGGGGCTGCAACATTTAAACAAAAAACTGTAATGGGAGGAAGATGTAGGCTGTCACTGCTGACCTCCTGAAAATGCTAGTTGCCTGGCAGGCTCTGGCTTTCACTGTTAAATCAATTAATAAGAGCGCACTAGGCAAAAATAATAAAACAATATCAGCTGCAATGCTAATGCGTATATCACTCTTAATGATTGAAAGCCGGTGCAATGCGCTAAATATCAAGCAGTGTTATTTCAATTTGCTCATATAAAGTGTCACTATGCGTGTATCCTAAAATGTCTTACATAGCAAGCAATTATCAACATAGTGACACATACAGCATATCTATATATATCTATAGATATATATTAATAATTGTTTCCTGTAGTGACATATACAGTATATATATATATATATAGATAGATAGATATATATTAATAATTGCTTGCTAAGTAAGACATTTTAGGATAAAAGTATAGTGACACTTTCTATGAGCAAATTGAAATAACTCACTTTCACTAACCTTGAACAAGCATGGATGATAGAAAGTGCGAGTGCGTTTAGAAGAGAGGAACTTCTGATCACCGGTCACTACTACCAGAAGAGGCAACATGGGGGATTATGTGACAGCAGGAGAATGTTTTTGGGTGGTACACAGTGTTTTGTCTTCACTACAGCATCACCTATGGTAGTGAAAGTGTAGAGTTGTAGTCATAAGGCATTTCATTTATATGCCTCCGTCCTGGTAGATCTAAAACTTTGTGGGTAAAGGTCTGCGATAAAAAAAGGAAACCCCTTTAGTAGAGTTCAGAAGCATACAAGTTAAAGTGATGGAAGGGTCAATTTGTTTGGACCCCTAAAGCGATTACTGGTTCTCCTGATGACCTCCACACATCACTGATAGGCAGGAAAGACCAGAGGGAGCTGCGGGTGACCCAGGAGCTTGACATTCTTGGAAGTGTTGTCTCCCAGTGGTCTTCATTCGATGGTATTTTGAATAGTAGTTCAAAAATAAAGCTCAAAAATAGGAAATAAAGGGTTATGGGCTGCCCAGTTAAATCTCAGATTTCCTATTGAAATTGTGTTGCGGAATTTTGCAATGAGCAGTTAGTGGAAGAAAACCCGCAAACATCTTGCAAAAGAAGGGATTATGCACGGAGAAGTGGTCACAAATGTTAGAGCTTGGTGGACAGTTATACAAAATGTCTGCAAGAAGTCATTTGTGCTAAAGGGGGAGGTACCAGCTTCTAAAGCCAAGGGTGTACTTACTTTCTGCACACTACACCGTTACATCTATTGATATTTTCTGTTGAATAAATGACTGAAAGGGAGAATTGTCCTTGTGTTTTTATTCAGGTCCATCACCTTTATCTGTAGGCACTGCTTGACTGAAGAGCTTATGTTTGACTGTTCAAGTATGTTGAAAAAGCCAACAATTTCCATGGCGCAACATCATTTTTTTCTACATTTGAGGTATGCTGAAAAAGGGATCAGAGTCTGCTCGCAGCTGTAAACACATCACCCAGAGGCACAAGTCTACAGTGACAGAAGGTCCCCGTTCTGTAGAAGGTTGTCCGAAGCTTGCAGAATTCTCAGTTCTTCCAGTCGTAACGCTTCCACTAAGGCAAGATGTGGATTGGTTGCGTGTTCACTTTTCCAAGCAGTGATCTGGAAAAAAAAGAAAAAAAGTTTAATACCTATATTACCTGCACTACCTGTATTTTAAAAGTGTTGTCACCTGGAGAAGAAGTGGGTGGAAATATTGGTTTATAATCACTGTTTTGCATCTTATTCCTAATAAGCCACACACCCCCACCCCCTTGTTTTGTTTGATATCTGTAATGAACCTGAGGTATCAGTAAACGTGTCAGGTTTTCTAGCACGACGGCCATTCTGCTAGGTCATCAAGTAGACCTCTTGGCCTCAAGATCCGCATCCGGCACTCGTGCATCCCCTGCCTGAACCTACTGTTCTCAACCCCAGTGGTCATCAGACGGGGTTGCAAGGGAGGTCCTCCTCGTCACTTCGGGCTCACACCACGATCCTAACAAAACGGATGACAGGAGCTCTAAAGCTTCCCCAGGAAAAAGTGTTGGCTGGACATGCATTTGATTTTAAAGAATAAGTGCACTTTTAGACTCCCCTCCTGGGAGAAGGGGGCTGTATCTATGGGGCTGTAATGTGGAGGTGCGGCCAGCAGAGGGAGCATTTCAGCGCTGGACTATAAACAATAGAGGAACTGTGCCAGTTGGATCTCGGTAACTACAGATCTGCGGAGCGGTAGGGTGGGATCGATTAGGAAGGGGACACAAAGGTAAGTGCACTTTTCCTTTAAGTTCTATCCAAAACTACAAAAAAAAGTTCTGCCTTTAGATATATTTTTTGGCATGAGATGAAGCTGAACACTGGGGAACATGTAAAACTACCTAACAATAATTGTAGTGTGTTCTTTTAACAGGGTTTATAAGCTGATTGCATTGCTGGAAGATCATCAGTTATATTCCTGTACTTGCCGAGTCTAAAGCCCATATATACTTTTGTGAGTGATGCTGTATATGTGTCATTTTCATGATACACATTGCTTGCCTTTTTTTATGGACATTTTAGAGTGCCTGAGCCCTATAAATTTAAAATTCCTGCACAGGAAACTCAATCTGACACAGGGGTCAGATTGTCTTGTACAGGCTGTAGAACAGCTGAACCCCCCCCCCTTGAATCATTGTAACAAGGTAATTGCACGCCAGCTCTGTGTCTCCAGGTCACTCTGCATTTTCCAGGGGCAGTGCTACTATGAATATTAGTGAATTGGGGGGAAAGAGCTCAGAGCTTATTACCACAGTACTGCCAGCCCTATAGATTCACTTAATGTCATGCTAATGGGATAAAGGGTTAACATTATGGGCCCCAGTTTCAGGAACAAGCCAAACGCCTCTTAAATGTGATTCCAGCATCTGCCTGACTCACCTTCTGCAGAGCCCGTGAAGTCTGTTCTAGTAAGTGCTGGCAAATCGTTCTCACAAGTTCCATACAGCTCCGCTCGTTGGACTCAGACACAAAGCTTCCCAGAAGAACTTTTTTCCAGTATGTGCTAAAAACAACACAGAGATTATATTCTCGAAAAACTTGCACTGGTAAGGAAAAATAAGAGGATTTTATAGTTCATTTTATTATATTTATTGCTAAACGCATCCCTTCATTCTTCATTCTGCAATGGATTGCAGAAAATACGATCAGTTTTAAATGTAAATGTTCTAAAAACAATGATCAGCTAATTGATCTGAATTGAAATCGGTTCTCCCAAAACTTGCAGATATCTGCTCGATTGATCAGAAGCAATCAACGAAATTCCACCGCAGTCATAGAGGCAATCACCTGGGAGATTAGTAATCCGATCTAATGGTTTGTAATTATTATCAGTTTGATCATTTTAGTCACTTTAAATGACTGATTGTATGATCACAGCGATTCATATGTGACCACACTTAAGGCCATGCTGCTTATTCATTTCAGCAGGCTAACTATAGGCTAGCCATGGACCTCTAAAGGGATGTCAGGGATACTTTCTTCAATATAAACCACATACACAGACAGCTCTGTTTCTGCAGATGGGTTTATCAGGCAGCAGCATGTAGGGATGCACCGGCTTTATCAGGCAGCAGCATGTAGGGATGCACCAAAATCTTGGCCGAAAATTCAGTGTATGCCTCTCTCCAACCCAGTAGGCGCTGGTCTGTGTGCCTTCTAATGCAGCACCGGCGCCCAGCTGGGAAGAGTAAACCAGGAGGCCGAGTGGTGGTGACAGAATTCAGGATGCCGAGCGGCGCGGGTGGTGACAGCTGTCATCTTACAGGAGGCGGAGCTCTCCTCCCGCACCTTCCGGCTCCGCCTACTATGTGAGGCTGGAGAGCGGTGATTGGAGGAGAGCGCTGTGATCTGCACTCACCGTAAGATTAAAAAAATTGTAAAATTTAAAAAAACAGAGGAAAGAGTGGGGAAAGTGTGGGCTCTATCACAGGGCTGTTCCAGGCAGATTATCTGACAGTAAACCTTTAATGATGATTATCATTTTTCGATGCACCTTCAATCCTGACTTGATTCTGATTCCCAAACATTAAAAAAAAAAAGATATAAAAAAAAAACTTATAACACTAAAGGGAGTTACTTACAACTCTTCAGTACTCAGACAAAGCAGTTTGAGAGCTGTTAGTAGCTTCCAGGAGGGTCCGTCATGTCCAAATGTGGCTGAAGCTTTTAGCCATAATGTGCTAGTATGTACAGTATATTAGCATATTATGGATGACTTGCCTACCAAACCGATCCCCTCCAGCGCTGCACTTCTCCCTCTCTGGTGTTTCTATGCTCGCCCTGGTCTTCAGTGTTCGCCCGCTTGATTGGTTGGGCCCCGATGATGTAACTCCTGAGCATGCATGGCTCAGCGTACAGAAAAAAGCTTTTATGGCAGAATAGACTCACACAGTCTATTCTGCCATAGAAAACCTGCCACATGGCAAAAGTAGCCCCCCTCCAGTAGGAAGGACGGTGTCAGCACCAATTCAGAGAGGATTTGAAGATCTACAGCCGAGTGATACACAAATAAGATACATTTTTTGTAATAGTTAAAGTGACACTAAACTTCGGAGTTACATCTGCTGAGTTAAATGCATTCAGGTAACTTAACTATTAACAAAAATGTATCTTATTTGTGTATCACTCGGCTGTAGATCCTCAAATCATCTCTGAATTGGTGCTGACACTGTCCTTCCTTCTGGAGGGGGGGCTACTTTTCTTGCCCACGGTCCCTGTGTGTGTTGTAAAGTAGCCACCGCTCCAAGCTCACTCCTGTGATGGACTACAATCTCACATTTAGTTTACTAATTTGTATTGAGATTGTAGTCCATCACAGGAGTGATTTAAAGAGGAACTTTACTTTAAAATAACAACAAACACATCTTTAGAAATGTTTAGTGATGACAATCTACAACCAGATAACTTCTAGATAATTGACGGCTTTGTATTCTTTGCATTCCTTATTTCTCTTTTCTTTCCCATTCTTCTGTCAGTGGCCATTTTTGCTAAGGGCAGACTACTCTCCCTTTACTTCCAGGAACTCTGGCACGTGTGACTAGGACATGTAACCATGCACATCATCTCAGAGGAGGAAAATGTGAGATTACAGATGATATTTCCCAGCAATGCTCTGCTGATGTAACCTTCCCGGGATGCAACGCTTGGGCACATTACATCATTTGTGCCAGAACTGGACCAAGAAGTAGATGAACTCTATTTAACCAATGAATGTAAGATGATTATAAATCAGCATGCAGAACTGTATGCTGATTTGATTTTTAGTAAAAGGAGGTACAGGTCCACTTTAACTCCTGAGTTTAGTGTCACTTCAACTTTACTCGCTTCATGTCAATGCCACAGGCAAAACACTCAACTTACTCTAAAAAGCCATTTTCCTTCAGCAGTGACCATTTCTTCTGTAACTGTTTGTCTGCACAAGACAAATGCTGGAGGACGACATCTACAAATAGTGGAAAACAATATCAGACAAGTTAGAAAAATAGGCAAAAGAAAATGTCTACATCTGCAGCAACCAATCAGATTCCAGCTGTCAGCATGTGGTCTCTGCAGCACCTTGTTAGCATCACACCTTTGGCAGGACTGAATTGCCTCCATCAAGGACTACTGTTGGGTTTTGTATATAGTCAATTTATCTACTGCTAAATATGCTCCAATATGGCTCTCAAAAATTAGAGTTAGGACCACAATACACAGCGGAGCCTTGACGGGGCAGTGCGGCTTCCACATCTTTTAGATTGTAAGCCCTCACGGGCAGGGCCCTCCTTACCATCTTGTCTTGAATTGTATTGTGATTGTAATGTCTTCCTTATATTGTAAAGAGCTGTGCAAACTATTGGCGCTATATAAATCATGTATAATAATAATATTTAGCAAAAGTTGCGCAACTAAAACCTCTGTTTTTAATGCATACTGTTAGACAGTGTCATTTGTTTTGTTGCAGGCCGGTGTGCTGGGAATTTTTGTGCTTTGTATTAGTGATCAGACCCCTGTCAGGTTTTTGTTGCTGTCTGTGTCCCCGTTGGAGATTCACCTCTCTATTTGTCCCGGTGACCATTATCACTGAAATAAAAAGAAAGAAAATCCCACATTTTGGGTTGTCACCAGAACAGAAATGTCAATCCAATGGGGACACTCGTTCTGGTGACCCTGTTACCACCAGGGATTTCCTCTCAATTCCTATTGTGGCTATCGGACAGGAAGTGAAGGGAAATATGGAAATCTCCCCAATAGAACACAGGAGGCAAAAAGCTGTGAGGGGTTATAACCCTCTCTTACTCTATCCAAAACTAGAAAAAAGTTTTGGCTTTGTTCTACTTTAATCTGGAATTCAGGAGCCAGCACATTGACAACAACTAGATGAAACCTCAAAAGTTAGGGGCCGGCTGCAATTTTTGAGGAGCACTGGATGGCTCCTGGGATTTGTCCAGCCGTGCCTTACCCTCTAAAAGACTTATACGGATGTCCATATACTCATTAATGCATCTGATACAAGACAGGAGGCACACAAAGCTTCCACATATCTATTGTGGGTATGCACCAACCAGAAATGGTTTAGTGGACAGCCACAAAATTATCTAGCCATCCCTCCTCGTGGAGATACCGGTCTCCTGCCACCATCCCACACCCTGGGAATCTTAAGCTTTGCCTTACAGTACAACTAAAATACAATATATTCTTCCTGGAAATTATAAGGAGGCACAAGGTGACAACTTACAGATGGGGCACAGAAGCAGGCACAGTCGGCAAACCCGTGCACTATTCAGAGCAAACCATAAGGCAGATCTAGAAACAGAATGGAAAGCTCTAACCTGCGCTGGGAAAGGACAGCAGCATAGAAGGTGTTTGGCTACTGCAGGCCACAATGCCACTTTCCTGAATTTTTTTATTAACCAGCTACACTATGTGTTGAAGATTCAGTCTTAGTGCACACTTACCTCTAGTAACGTAGACACTCTGATGAGGATTATTAGCTGCCACAAATCCATATTCTAGCAGAAGGCGCTGGTTATCATGGTGCCCATAGCAAATGAACACTTGGTCATACTTCCTATACCGCACTTTAGTCCTGATCTCATAACGCCGGATCTCCTCATTGAATGCAGCTTCCACCTGAATGAAACAAGTTATAGAAAGTAAATCAGGGACTTTTGCCGGTCACAACAGCTCCACATTCTGGTATGACTGGAAGGTTTGGAAGGCTGTTTGCCCTCCTTCCCCCAGTGACATCGTCAGGCCTCATCCCATTTATGATGCAAAATCTAAAAACACCCCACACACTGGTGTATACAATAAATGTGCAAAGAATAAGAAAAAAGACCCTAAAAGTGATCTGTGGTAGAGCAGCGGTTTGCAGGCATTTTTTTTCATCCCATCCCACGATTAAAATATCTCGCAGCAACCACATGCAACCACTACAATGGGCCGCATGCCAAACGTGACATGCCGAGTTAAAATTGCAGCAGTAATGTGTACTCTCCTGTGTGGCTACATTGTCATTGTGTAGGTGGGTGGTTGAGGGTCAGTAAAAACAGAGCTCTGCCTCCTGTTTGCAATGCCCTTTATGTTGCCCGTACAAAATAGCCCTTTGGGTGCCGGCCAAATGGAGCTCATCCATGCTCCACACATCTACAAGGAAAGAGTCTGGCCACACTTCCAATGACATCAGCTTAAATCAAATTATTCTTCCAGCCAAAGGATACAGAAAGCTTATTCAGCCTGTCCCTACTTTAGCGCATTTCACCCAGACAGGGCTTACTCATAGAGGTCTGAGTGGGTGAAATGCGTTAAAGTGTGGAGGGTCTGGGTGGACTTTTTGCATCCTATGTTCGGAACAATAAAAATGATTTTAGCGATGTCATTGGAAGTGCGCCCGTACGGTTCGTTTTTATAATGAGCCAAGCTCAGTAATCCATAGCAACCAATCAGATTGCAGTTCACTGACTATAGATGATTTCTGGGTGGTCACAGTGCTTTTATATATATCATGACTCTTTGCACTTCCTTACTGAATTACAGAAGGTGTAGAAGGGTCTTGTCCATTTCTGAATTGAGTGACTCCCAAACAGAAAACAGAGCCGCACTCCAGTCTGCTGGCCTTAGAACTGTTTGGATAGTCTATGTTTTCCTGTTCAGATGCTTTGCACTGTGCCCAGCAAAAGAGTCAATCAACATAAAACTTAGCGGATGGGGTGGGGCACTCCAGTCCCCAAATTGAAACAGACATGGCTTGAGTAGCCTGCAAAAACCAGCCTAGACCTATCCTTAAAGTGTGACAGATGCCTATTAGGTAAACCAGAACCAATAGCTGGTATACAAGCCGTGGATCCTACCTGCACACCAGGGCTGTGATTCAGCAGATCTAGTAATGGTGCCAAGGCATACACATCCTGTTCAGAAGAAAAGTAGTCTCTTTGTGTGTGTTTCATATACACTGTACGTGTGTTTACTGTGCACCAGGCCCAACGCATGGCATCATAGCTCAGAATGTTTTCTGCATCCTCCTGAAACAGCGACTGCAACGATCTGAAGAAGGACACATTGGAAAAGTAGAATTCCTGAACAACGGCCCTCTGCTGCTCAGCTCTCTGTCTGAGGGGTTCTGGAAGGAGCATCACCATTTCTGGTTCCCAACATAAAGGGCAGCTATAACTGCTGGGTAATACATCTAGATATGGTTTCCACAGTGAGCGATCACCAAAGTATCTCTCCGCGACTAAGAAAGTACACAATGCCACCAAGGGGGAGATAGGGGGGCGCCACCTAAAGATAATGAGAAAATATTAATTAAACATGTAATTAATGCAGCTTAAAATGAACTTCCACTTTCGAGTAAAGCCACCAATAGTCCCAGAAGATATGTCAATGGTGGGCATGGGGAGAGATAAGCAACTCTTGCCTTTGAAAAACATGAGATCATATTCTGACCACGCCACCTATCTAACAGGGCTATTCACTAAAGGGTGAAGAGTTTGGAGAAGGCAGGAGAAGTGAACAATCTAGGACAACAAAGCTGAACTGGAAAGTGAGCTGAATTGGAGAATGTTTCCAAATCAGTTATGTTGTCCTAGATTGTTCACTTCTCCTGCCTTCTCCAAACCCTTCACCCTTTTGTGGATAACCCTGTAAGTCTCAAATTCAAATGGCTAAATCTTTATTAAACAATTTGATTAATCCATTCAGTTCATATGAACAACTATCAGATCACATGGGTTGACGAGTGTTACAATAACCACCCAAATGTTATTCAAGGTGCCTGGAATTGGGCAAAAAAGACCAGTTATGGACCTAAAAGAGTTAACAGTTCATCTCCAGGTAACTTTAGTCAGCAGGAGCAAATCAACAGAGGACTCATCCCACCAATGTGACCATTTGCATTTCTATGTTTTTCTTATAGATGTCCTCTACTGTCTTCAGAAAATGCTCAAAGGGATATAGCCAATTTTTTTGAATAAGCTGTAGATATGTTTTCCACCTTTTATTCTCTATGGCGAGGGCACCATGTGACTTCAGTTCCCTTCCACCATTTCTCTCCCTTCTCCATTATAGCATGGTCACTATTCTGTCAGTAACGTGCACACCTTATATCAAGACCTTGAAAGAC
>NW_017306795.1:343010-362857 GCF_000935625.1 Nanorana parkeri | reverse complement strand
ATACATACACACACACACTGTACATATACACAATACATTCCTTTTCTGTCAGACAGGCATTTTACAGGGCAGCCTTGCACAGTCCCGGGGTCCTTCTCCTGCGTTTGCAGAAGCCGGTGGTTCCTGTACGTGCCACTGGTCCTGGAGCAGAAGGGTGCATTTTGTGCAGAATGTTGTATCTTGACACAACACCGGGAATTATGAGTAGGTACCTGCACGGCGCCCCTCTATGGGGGACAAGTGCCTACTCTGCCTAATGGTGAATCCGGCCCCGCGTGAGCCCTGATATTTCAAATGGGAAAAGCTAAAGAGGTTCTTTAGAAGTTATTAGACTCTTGCAGTAAAGCGTTTCATGAAAGTGTATGGGGCATATGATGGAAATAAAAGTGTAAGTTTTCCTTTACACAAATTAAGGGTAATTGGTAGAGGTGCACCGAAATAGAAATTTACGAAACGAAACCGAAATAAAAAAATTGTCAGGCCGAAACCGAAAATGTCTTTATTTTAATTTTTTCACATTTTATTAAACATTTTATTTTTATTTCTTTTTTATAAACTTTAAAAAAATTACAGTACACATACCATGTCCTCAATTATCTACAAACACTCAGCGATGACTGATCACTGAGTGTTTGTACCCGCTCTTCTCTCTGACAGCTGTCACAGGAGGCTGAGTGAGCAGAGCAGGGAGGAGAGCTCAGCCTCCTGTGACAGCGCGGGCTGTCTCCGCCCCCCACACCACTCTGCCGGACTGTGATAGGAGGCTGAGCGGTGTGGGAGGAGAGACACCGGACGCTCAGACGCTGGACGCTCACAGCGCTCTCCTCCCTCAGCGTTCGGCCGGCTGTCACCTTCTCTCCTCCCTCAGCACTCGGCTGGCTATCACCTTCTCTCTTCCCCGCTGGGACACAGAGCAGTGCTCAGCGGGGAGGAAAGAAACCTGGGATGCGCCGATGTATCGGCAGGAAAATGGCACTTTCGGCCAATATATATTTAGGCGGCCGATATATCGGTGCATCCCTAGTAATTGGTATTACCACCTGCCCCTTACCCCCAGGATTTCTAAAGATATTGTACATAACATGTAATGAACTGCACATATATACTAAAATGTTACGTTTTTAGTGAAACTAAAATACACCGCAGATAGCCATTATAATACCAACCTTCTTATATGATCACCAAGGTAGCTTTTCAGGACCGTGTCCGTGGTGAGGAGACAGGACTCTGGTAAGGAAATTATCATATCTCCCGGCTGAGAAGAAACAAACAGACCGGGTGAGATTTTATAAGCCATCTAAACTTCAGTCTTCAAAGCTTACCAAATAAAAATGGTTGTTTGAGGATCATAGAGGAATCAGACTCATTCCTAATAGCTCTACATCTCATTCCAAAATCGTGGTCATTAATATGAAGTTGTTCACCCCATTGCAGCCTTAACTCTTCTTGGAATGCTTTCCATTAGATCTTGGAGTGTGTTTGTAGGAATATGGGCCCATTCTACCAAAAGAGCATTTGTAACCTCAGGTACTAAAGATGACTCCAAAATTCATACCAACGGTGTTCACTAGAGTTAAGGTTAGGGCTCTGTACAGGCTTTTCGAGTCCCCCACACAAAATTCATTAAAGAAGAACTGCTGGGTTTTGGTTTTTGTTTATTAACCCCTGCAGTGGGGCTACCCCCGCACTGCAAGGGTTAAGTGCTGGTTTGTGTCTGTGTGTTAAAATAACAAAGTTATACTCACATAAAGCTCCGAGCCAGCCAGCTGCCATGGTGGTCCCTCCAGCCAGTCCCCTCCTCTGCAGCACATTGGAATGTTCCTCAGCGTCCTCACACCTATGCATAGTGTGTAGACGTGATGATTTACTGGACCTTCGACTGAAGGGGGGAGACACATTCCAGGGACCGCTCTAAGTAGAAGCCAGTTCGGAGCTTTGGGTGAGTATATCTTTGTCTTTTTTTGTTTTTTTATCCTAGACACAAATGAGCAGTTAACCCTTGCAGTGCATGGGGTAGCCCCACTGCAAGGGTTAATAGAAAAATTTCCTGGAGTTCTGCTTGAAGCCATGTATTTATAGAGCTTTGCGCACCTGAAGTCAATAATTTGGAAGGCAGTGTACATAAATCCGGTCATAATGCGCACGCTATATTTTTTTTAAAAAGAATAGAAACAGATAAAACATCTGCCAAATAGTTTGACTATATTAACCACAAACCTGCAGAAGACTTGTTGTCATCAGACCTCTACCCGTATCTAAAAAGGAAAAAAAAACAACGGCCAACATTTTAGAAGCTTTACAGGGAGAGATCACCCCAAACAATATATCAGGGGTAGGAAAACTCGGCACTAGAGCTGTTGTGTGAACTGCAAGTCCCATGAGGCATTGCAAGACTCTGACAGCCAAAGGCATGACTCCCAGAGGCATGATAGGATTTGTATATTTCACCACAGCTGGAGTGCCGAGGTTGCCTACCCTTGATTTAAAGAGTTACAGGGTTATTCACAAAAGGGTGGAGAGTTTGCAAGTTTGCAGAAGGCGGGAGAAGTGACCAATCTAGGACAACATAGCTGAATTTACCTGAGCACGACAGCTGCGGCGGGCTATGTCAGCCCTAATAGAGTTGTATATGGCCATCTCCCCATTGTCTCCAGTCTCATTTAAGGCCTTGATTAAATGGGTGGTAAAAACAGACAGTTGATCTACGTTTCTTCAGCCGTTTATCTACCACGACATGATGCAGAGACATGATGAGATTTGCAGCTTCACCACAGCTAAAGTGCCAAGGTTACCTATCCCTGCAATTGAATGATTGCCCGGACATTGTTGTTTGAATGGTGTGGTTGGGGTGAGGAAAAGGTGAGTATGTGCTGCTTGGGAGGGCAGCATTAAAGAGAACATTTTGCTTTGCCCCCCATAAGACAAGTGCAGGTTCACTTCAACCCCATGCTTCCTGCAGAGTCCATTCATTTCATGGTCAGGCTGCAACAACAAGTTAAACCATTTGAAGAATTTGTTTTTGATTTCAACTGATAACCTTACCTGGGAAATGTGCCGTCCTCAGCTGGCTATCATGGAAGCCCCTGTCCTTGAGCCACTTTCTCAGCTCAACGTATCGGATGTCACAGCTTTGATTCACTGCAAGAAACAACATGCTATGCATAGTTCATTATATACAAGTCATAGGGCACCAAACAATAGTGGGGAATGGGGATGTCCATAGGACCAGTCAGGTGTCAGCTATATTCTGTGATGGATCATATTCTCCTTATACATCATGTGATGGATCGTATGCCCCGTATGCATCATGTGATGGATCGTATGACCCTTATGCATCATGTGATGGATCGTATGACCCTTATGCATCATGTGATCTTTGGCCACCATAAAATCTTTGGCTACAATGACTCTATGGAATAAAACTGAGCCCTGCCATTGTACCTGCCGGTACCGCCACGTGTTTCCGTTTCCTCCATCGGCCTGTGCGTCCTTTATTTGGCTTCATATCGAGTCTACGGCGTAGATGTATGGACGCCACATAGAAGAACCACTGACGTGCCTAAAATGCAGAACAGATTTTATATAAATATATTTGACAAGATAAAGTGGAAAGAGAGAGCAGAGTGACAGCCGGATGTGCAAATCAGCCTGCTGCTTCTCCTTTCACTGTCCAATCACAGTTTGGGGAAGGGACAAGAATTCTATCCGGGTTATTTACAAAAGGGTGAAGAGTTTGGAGAAGGCAGGGGTAGTGAACAATCTAGGACAACATAGCTGATTTGGAAAAATTCTCCAATATGCACACAATATATTAAATGCACATAATGGGAAGATTCGTTTTGAAATGAATGGTCTGGCAACAGGGTCTCTCCAAGTAAAAGTAATGTATGTTTGTATATGGCAGAGGCTATGTGCAAAGTTTGATAGGCAACGTGCATAATAGTTATTATTTATATATTAAAAAAGCAAAACCACCACCAATGCATAGTGTACCTTTCTGACAGGCTATATCCCTTCTGATGGTGGAGTGCTGAGGACACATACTCGGTCACACAACCACAGCACGGCTACCTTATATATACACATTCACTGTATACATAACAGAGAGCGAAGCCCACATGTCGGAGACACATTTCCACTTCCGGATTGCTGCTCTAAGGGCGGGTATCCATTGGTTATTAATCATGACATCACTGACACTAGTAACTCCGCCTTCCTCCTGCTTGTACTTAGATTGTCCTCAGTGCCGAGGGCAGCCATTTTTCCTGAGATTTCTTTCCATAGACTGGCAATGGAGCAAGAGCAACAAGAAACATAATAACAATGATAAAAATGTGCTGTTATTATTATTAGTGTTATGTACAGTATTCTGCACCACTGTTCAAGAAGCAGTCCTGACAGAATAATGCAACTATTACAGGATTTATAAATATGAAGACGCTGCTTGTAAGAGTTTATAGTGGAATTATCTTATACCACCAGGCCCCCAGTTACATGAGGGATTCATACAGAAAACCTGATTGGTGAAAATAGAACCTGCCTTTAAATTGCAAGGTCTGCTTATTTATTAAGGACCCGCACCATCCCCCTATCTCAAATCGGGAGTGGAAGAAGTATCTATACTTACCTTACGCCAGTGGTGCCTAGGCAAGGGAATGCCAAGTGGGCAAAATCTAGTAAAAAGACACAACTGTACAAGTTCCATTTTGCAATATTTGGATGTTGACATCACCCCTTGCACTATGGAAGTCAGGGAAAAGGTTAAAGCTTATCCAAAACCAACTTTATTTTTTCACTTTGGATTGAGCACGTAAGGGTTAAAACTGCTGCCAGTTTGTTATTCATTTGTGTCTCTTTAGGAAGATTTACCTTCAAATCCTGTGCTGTAGACTCAGAATGAATTAGTACAGGGCTGGGCAACCTCCAGCCCTCCAGCTGTGGTGAAACTACAAATTCCATGAGGCATTGCAAGGTTCTCACAGCCACACACATGACTCCCAGAGACAGATGCATCATGGGATTTGAAGTTTCACCACAGCTGGGGGGGCCGGAGGTTCTCCACCCCTGAATTAGGAGGATACCTTCCTGATGTGACGGAAATCCCCTCTTAGCTGTCATTTTTCATTCGCTGACGAACCCTGGGTAGTCTGAACCCGCAGACGGTCATAGGGTTGCCACCTTTTCTTCAAGTGAAACCCGAACACTCTAGCGCCGCGCGAGGCAATATTTTTTGGGGGGAGAATATAGAGGAGAGAGCGAGGAGAGGCAGCCAGGAGAAAGAGCAAGAAGAGACAGCCAGGGAAGGGAGTAAGGAGACCGGCTATAGAGAACTACAACAATACATTTTACAGCAATACAAAATAATATGAAGCTACATACTCTGTGTTGTTCAGGATCGGCACTCTGATGTCTCCAGGTGGCCTGTGCAGACTCTCAGATGGGCTGTGCGCCTCTCAGGTGAACTGCATACCTCTCAGGTACGATATGGGACTCTCAGGTGGGATATGGGACTCTCAGGTGGGCTGTGCGCTTCTCAGGTGTGCTGTGTGCTTCTCAGGTGGGCTGTGCGGCTCTCAGGTGGGCTGTGTGACTCTCAGGTGGGCTGTGTGTCTCTCAGGTGGGCTATGCGACTCTCAGGTGGGCTGTGCGGCTCTCAGGTGGGCTGTGCGACTCTCAGGTGGGCTATGCAACTCTCAGGTGGGCTGTGCGACTCTCAGGTGGGCTGTCGGGACTATGATATCTCACCAGGGGTCCACAGGCAGGCAGCATGGTGTCGGAGGAGAAGGCAATGACAGATGCGGCTGCCGAGGTCCCCGGCAAGCGCGATCTCAGACAGCCGCATCTGCCTGAAACTGGACCTTCCTCCTAGCTGTGGGCATCTGTAAACAGGCACAGGCTGCCCGCAGCTCAGAGTGTCTTGTCAGGGTGCCCACTGGCTGGACACCCGGACACATGACTCCAAAACCAGACTGTTCGGGCGAAAACCAGATGGGTGGCAACCCTAGACGGTCAGCTCTGAGCACTTCAGGTGGATCTAGACCCACCAATTTAATGGCTCCTAAAATTGTTACTGTCAGGGCATGCCAACTATCAAGGTCGTCAGTGTGCTTTTTTTCAGCTCTCGACCAAACTTTCCAGCCACCAAAGTTGATCACATGTGCAGCACCAAGGCAACTGAAATCCAAATAGGCCAGGATGGCACCTTCCGTGCCTGTAAAGAGGTTGCAGTTACGCTTTTAGGGTTCACAGCTGTCAGACCGTGGTGGTGGTAGAAGCTGATTGAGCGCAGTCTGTGCAAAGATAACATTGGGGGGGCTAATAGAAAGGAATCCGGCGGCTCATTGGTTGCTAGGAAGCTGGCCACCTAGCAACCAATGACATGTGCAGCTGAGTGTCATTGGATGCTGGGATGCCACCAGCATGCTAGCAACCAACAGTGTGGTTGGTGGTAAGGGGACACTCCACCCACAATTTAATCCAAAATAACATTGGTCTTATTTACCATAATTTTTCGTAACTTTAAAATGATGTTATTTCTTTATGAATTTGTCGCAGACATTGCGATATAATGTAAAAGTGTCGTTATTAAGAACTGGACAGCATTAACACCGGAAAAAAAACCTGTCACAAACGCTACACTGAATCGTCCCTCATAATGTTTTGGGGGGTTTTAAGTAAAGGCCTAAAATGTGCGTTGTAACATTTGCGCGATTAAAATAAAAACGTTAAAGGCCCAGTAACCATCTTCATCCTGCAGAAGTTTGTGCTCTCCATGACTTGTTGCAGTTCTCTTTGTGACCACTAGATGGCAGCAGCAAAGTGCTAATGGGAGACAGAAGCAGCAGGATGCAGACACCCCTCTAGTGTCTGGTTGGGTCCATACTTGTTCTGCTGGGTGGAGCTGAGCAATCCTAGAGCTTCCCTTCCAAGATCAGCAGAAGCTCAGTGTCATAGACTGTCCATCACCTGCAGGACTGCACACAGGAACTCTCAGCATGTCTGGAGTGCGAGTAGCAGTGGTCACAGGGAGCAATAAAGGAATAGGCTTGGCTATAGTCAGGTCATTGTGTAAGCAGTTCAAGGGAGATTCTATCTGACAGCCAGGAACCCTCAGCTGGGAGAAGAAGCTTTGCGAGAACTGAAGGAGAAGGAAGGATTGTCCCCGCTATTCCACCAGCTGGACATCAATGACCTGAACAGCATCCGAGCTCTGCGGGACTTCCTGAAGGAGAAGTATGGAGGGCTGGATGTGCTGATCAATAATGCCGGCATTGCATTCAAAGGTGAGCTTTGCATGGGTCTGACAACATGTGCACAGGGGCTGAATATCAATGGAGGGGATAATGCAACATGCAGGGCAAATTAAAAAAAACACCTTTGCACGGGGGGGGGGGCTACCACGGCACTGCAAGGGTTAAATGCTCGTTTTGTCTGGGGGACGTAAATAAAACAGATTTACTTATCTGATCCCCAGCTCTGGAGTTTCCCTTTAATTTAACCCTATGCACAACAGTGCAATGCAAAGTGCCGACCTGCATTGGTGTGTGCAGCATCTTTTATGCAACGCACTTGCATGATGTGATCAAGGCACATAGAGAACGCTTGTTTTCTCAGTGTCCGTACGTTGAGCCTGTATAGATCTGCAATCATGCAGTTAATGATCTCTTACATTCAAAAAGGGCATATAAAAAAACGCACCTATGCAGTGGGGTTACCACGGCACTGCAAGGGTTAAGTGCTTGCTTTGTCAATTGACCTGCAGAAGAAGCGATGACGTCCAAGGTCTTAGACTGCCGGAGTCCAGGGGAGAAGAGGTTGCAGGGATCGGTCTGGGAGCCCTGAAGGAGCCGTGGGGACCGGGGATCAAGTGACTAATGCAGCTTTATTTGAGCCCCCTAGACAAAACAAGCACTTAACCCTTGCAGTGCCGTGATAGCCCCACTGCAAATGTACGTTTCTCTATATGCCCTTCTTTAACATAAGAGATCACTAACAGCATTATTGCAGATCAATGCAAGGACACTGAGAATACAAGCGTTCTCTATGTGCCCTGATCACATCATGCAAGTGTGTTGCATAAAAAATGCAGCACACAACAATGCAGGTCGGCATTGCGCTGTTGTGCATAGAGTTAAATTAAAGGGAAATTCCACCTTTTAGAAATAAATAAACACATCTTTATATCAGAAAAAAATTGAATATCTTATTTGTTTGCATTGAACCAGTAAAGTATTACAACTGTGATCAGTGGATGGCGGGTGCAACGCTCTGACTCCTGCGGACTCTTCTTCCGTCAGTGTCCTTACTGAGGTACTGACATTCAGTAACAGGGACAGGAGGAAGAATGAATGGATCACGAGCGTGGTGACGTCACCACACATGTATTCCATTGAGAATTACAAGTCTCTCTATCGCAAGTGGTTGATGGGACTGTCAAAGGATCTGTGAATGGATGATATGGCTGTGTGGGCGGAGCCAAATTAAAAAATCTGCAGCATTATGGTCAGAGTTGGGCTTTAAAGTGTTATTAAACCCTATGGAAAGAAAAATCAAATAGCGCTGCAGACATCAGCACGTATCCTTTTTGCATGTCAGTTTTCCTTTTTAAGCATTGGCTTGCTTTCAGATCCTGGATCCTGGTCTCCAAATGCCCCCTTTCCTGGGTCCCATTATCAGGTGGCTCTGTCCCTGTACAGCTGTGGCTCTCAACCTTTCCAGGGCCGGGACCCCTTGGTAACATTTGCCAAGTTGTGGTGACCCCCAACGGTAAAATTTAGGGATGACGCGGCTGCTGCAGCAACATCTGGCGCCGTGGCGGGAGAACTGACACTGCTGCGCTAGGAGAGGGCTGAGGAGGACTCTCACCTATCACAGCAGAAATCACACAGCGACCCACAGCTTGAGAACCACTGCCGTACGCCCGTCAGAATAAAAACAAACAAAAAAAAACACCATAGGAATGCATAGCTAGATTCCTATTGGCTATTTCACTTTGCAATAGCCAATGGCAAACTAGCTATTGCACCCGCCCTCTGCTGCTGTCGATCACTAGAAGAGGACCTGATGGAGAACTTCAGGTCTCCCTCTGCTGATTGGCAGATAGATAGTTTGCTATTGGTTATTGCAAAGTGAAATAGCCAATAGGAATCTAGCTATGCATTCCTATGGCGGGGTTTTGGTTTTTTTACTTACGGCCCCCGATGTCAGAAAAAAAAAAAAACGATCCTAGGGAAAGGTTTACTCTGCTTGATCGAGCAGAGTAAACCTTTCCGGGAGAAAGTGTTTCTCTCCAGGGCAGCCGGGAGCCGCTATCTAATAGGGGGAGACTCCTGGCAAATCATCATTCGACCCCCGACAGGCTCGCCACCCACAGGCTGATAGCTGTACAGGGTGCCAGGCAGCTACATTTGCGTGCACGTTCCTGACTCTCTAAGGGCTCACTGACTCTCTAGGGGCTAGTTCCAATGCACCCCCATGGCCCCTCCCGCCGCAATCGGGCCGGAACGCACTGAGGATGGTGGGAACTAGCCCTAAGGGCGGGTTCACACCATTTTCCGGGACCAGATCTGGTGACGTCTGGTCTGGAACGGACTGCGCTGGTGTGAACAGAGGCCAGAAATAACATAGGGATACATTAGGATGCATTTTGTGCCCGGGAACAATCTGGTCTGGTCTGGAGATGATCTGGATGTGGTGTGAATGGGCTAGTTAGAGAATGAAAGCACCAAAGCTGCAAATCTTCTACCGCGTCTAATGATTTTTGGCTGTGTGTGTTAAAATAAAATGAGATGATTTCATTGAAGCGTGACTAACCAAAAACTTCACAAGGAAAGAAGATTTTCTGGTTCCGGTGCAGCAAATAAGTCAGGATGACATGGCACTTCTAGATGGAGTTCAAATTAGACTGGAAGGGAACATACAATGGGCTGCGTTCACCAGGACGGAGAAGTTAATGTAATATACGATCTTCTCATGAAAATGTGTCATTTACTAAGAAATATATTCATTAGACATCAAAAAGGTAAAGGGCAATTAAAGCCTGTCTCCAGGAAAACAAACAAAATTCCCCTTGCAGTGAGTCTAGCTCCGCACTGCAAGGGTTAAATACTCAGTTAGATCTAGGGTACCTGTGTAAAGGAGATTTACTTACCTGATCCCCCCCCCCCTTCCTGCAAACTGCTAGACCAGCACCCGCAGCCTCTTTCCTCCTCCACTCTTGTAGGCGGAGGCCCACTGACGTCATCATGTACAATGCAGGGCTCATGACTCTACATTATATATGAGAATGCCGCAGGTCAGTCTTCAAGCTGGAGTGTAGGGGAAATGAGGAGAGCGCCCACTGCTGAGGGAGCAGGGAACAGGTAAGTAAATGTTCTGTATACAGGTTCCCTAGGCCCAAATGAGCATTTAAACCTTGCAGTGCAGGGGTGAACCCACTGCAAGGGGAGTTCTTTTTTTCCCTGGAGATTGGCTCCAGGTATACATTTTTATACATACATCCACTTGTCCATCTTGGCCAAATGTAAGTATACATATTTTATACCTGACTGGCCCATGGGGATCCTGTAAAGCACTGTAGTAGCGAGCCACAATCTTGCGGGTCCTGTACTGTGCTAAGCTCTGAAAGCACAGGGTGTCGCTTGCTCTGCAGAACAGCCATTCCGAGAACACCTAGTATTTTTATCAATGAAAACAAGGTGTTCTCTGATTGGACGAGAGGCAATGATGCCATAATCCGCCCCTCATCCAGTCATAAAATGCCTCCTCCAGACTGACATTCGCCCATCAAGTCATTTTGATATTTGCATAACTCCTCCCAAGAGCCAGCTCACTACTTGCATCAGAGCTGAGGGTTCTTTAGAGGAACACTGAGTCAGTGCGCTGTGATGTTTCCAGGAAGCTATGTACAGCACACTGCTGACCCCCTCCCACCAGCCATGATCTGCCTGCATTGTATAGAGAAGTACAGATACCCAATGATCGTGACACTGAGTCTAAAATAAGGAATGTAATGAAAAAAGAAAAGTTTTTTTCACCCCCCCACATGTCCTGTAGAGGTGCCTGGACTGGAGTGATGTCACATTCTGGCTTCCGGGAACCTCTACAGGGTGCACAAGGGAGCTGTACCAGCAATGCACATGTGAATGGAGCTTCATCACAGCACAGCAGCTCACACTGGGCCCCAGGCTGAGGATCCAATCCAGTTCTCGATCAGATAGGTAGACTGGGTGGATCTTAAAAAAAAAAGCGTGCATGTGTGTGAGAATGTCTGAGTATGTCAGATTGTGTCTGTGGTTGTGTGTGTCAGTGTTTTTGTTTTGAGGGCCCGTTCAAACTAGTACATTGCGTTAATCGCACAGTACCAGGCAAAATCGCACCTACCGCGCATTCTGGTGTGCGAAGTGTGTTGCATTGCCATTCCTTTGAATGGCACCCCAAACGCACCTCCCACCCACAGTTCGATCACCCGCACCAAAATGCGCGGTACTGCAATGCCGTGCGTTACAGTGCGGTGCTGCTTGGGTCATGACTTTATGACCAAGGGCAAATGTGGGGCCTGAGGTTACACAGGTTGAGAACCACTGGTCTAGAAGAATCTTTGTCCCTTCCTGCGCGCTGCGCTTCCACCTGCCGGCTCCTACGTCTGTACTATTTCTTATTACAACTCCTATATAATTCTTTCTACTAACTGGAGTTTATCTATACATTCTGCCAGTCTGCAATTTAACCTGTAATTGGTAAAACATGAACAGCGAACCTGAAAATGCTTATTTAACAAATCTGTATTTTTTTTTCCAGTTGCTGACACGACTCCATTCGCCACCCAGGCTGAGGTTACCCTCAAAACCAACTTTTTTGCCACTCTTGACATCTGCCATGAGCTGCTCCCCCTTATTAAACCCAAAGGTAAGTCTGTGGAATGATAAGAGGGCTATATAGATTGTTTGTCGGGGCAAATTAATAAGACAGAAAACATATGTTATACTCTGCAATACATGCACCTTTCCTCATGTTTTATTCCTTTAAAATGCTGCAAGTACAGAACATATCTGTTGGTCTACCAGAAATCCAGTGAGCCCCTGACTTCCTGTTTGGGCTGATCAAAGAGTCTCTGCTGCCCTGCCTGTTGGACTACAGAACTCCACCTATCCTACGCCTCCTCTATCTCACTCCACATGTATACATTGATTTCCTTTGTATAAAACAATGCTACTGTCTTGATTCCCAAGAGCCTGCCCACACACCGGACCCAATAAACTGTCAACACAATGCATGTTCCTGTGGAATGCGACATGTGTGTCATGGATGGAATTGCCCAATAAATGTAACCATTGCTACTACAAAGTTACATTTATATGCCAATTCCTTCCAGCGTTCTCTAGAAGTGTTACCTTGTATTTCTTGTTCTAAGATATATTTATTTCTTATGATCCCCAGCTCCATCTAGTGGCCATAATGGGGCATTTTCCCCATTCTTTTATTTAAAGGGTTATTAAAGCCACCCGTGTTTTTGCATAAATCTACTGCTAGCAAGCAGTAGATATATGCAAAAACATTTTTTTTTTAAAAAACAACTTTTCAAAAAGGTTAAAACTTACCTGTGTCTCCGCCGCGCCCTCCTGTCGGAAGATCTGAAGATTCTCGGGCGGCTGCAAAAGATCATGGGGCGGGCGCATGCGCAGTTCAGATCTTCGGCTAGGAGACACAAGGTAAGTCAATGCAGCAGCGTGCACCCGCACAGACTCCGTGGGACAGGAAGTGCCAGATAAGAGAGAGGAGTCAGCGCTGGATCTGAGACCGGCACCAGCGCTGGAGGGACTCTTGAAAAGTACAGTAAAGAAGAAAATGATCGGCTCAAGAGGCATTATTTAAGGCAGGGGTCGCAAACCTCCGGCCCTCCAGCTGTGGTGGAACTACAAATCCCATGAGGCATTGCAAGATTCTCTCAGCCACAGGCATGACTCCCGAAGAGAGATGCATCATGGGATTTGTAGTTTCACCACAGCTGGAGGGCCGGAGGTTTGAGACCCCTGATGTAAGGTAAGTCCTTACACCAGCATGGGGGAGGGGATTATCCTTCAATGTCACTTTAATGCATAATTGAACTTATTTTTACTACTGCCCATAATATCTGAAGAACATTCAACCAGAAGGCAAATACCCTGAGAACATTGGATTTTGTCCCATTCTCACAACGTCTGGTTTTAATTCGCATACAACGGATGTATAGGCAGTTTTGCTGGATGGAAAGCAAAGCAAATTTTTTATACATAAAACCCAAAGTGTTAATCTTTTCTGACTGTTTTTGATAACCTTTTGAAAGTATGCCTATAAATAATGCAGTGTAATGTAACAACTGAAACCTGTGCATGGAAGTATAGTGCAGAAAGGAATAAAAATCAGCAAATCAAAACAAAGATGATTCTTTTGTATTTCTTTTTCCTTTTTTTTTAAATACTTGCATACAAAATAAAAGGATAGACTGATTCTTTTATACACAAATTACTGCAAGTCTCCTCTTCTAACACCCTATAACATCCCTCTAATTCTTTGATATTCTTCTGATAGGACGAGTGGTAAACGTGTCCAGTATGGTCAGCCCCAGGGCTCTGGCGCAGTGCAGCCGCACGTTGCAGGAAAAATTCCGAAGTGACACCATCACTGAGGAGGAGCTGGTGAAGCTTATGGAGAAATTTGTGGAAGACACCAAGAACGGAGTCCATCAAGATAAAGGCTGGCCAAACACTGCTTATGGGGTGTCCAAAATAGGAGTGACCGTGCTGTCCAGGATCCAGGCACGCCAGCTGAAAGAAACTAGGAAAGGGGAGGGCATCATCCTTAACGCCTGCTGCCCGGGCTGGGTGAGGACAGATATGGCTGGTCCCAATGCCACCAAGTCTCCTGATGAAGGTGCCGAGACCCCGGTCTATCTTGCTCTTCTGCCAGAATCTGTTGATTCACCATATGGAGAGCTAGTCAGTGAGAAGAAAGTGATGGCATGGTAGATGCCAATTCTGGATATATTGAGATTAATTGGTAAATTACCATGTCTTTAAACCATGCTATACCTTCTCTATGTAGGCCTTAAAAGACGTTTGTTGGAACCATCTCTTTCTTTTTACAGATGGGCGTAGTTAAGTGACAAACAGCTGTCAGCTCAGTAACCTACACAGTAGAGCTTTGTGAAGTCTGATGCCTTACCTGAAATCCACCAATGCTGAAGCCACCTGGTTAATTGGGGAGATACTGCCATAGATATTCAGTTTCTCGAAGTATCTGATCTGGACCCACTCCTGACATCTGACCAAGCTGAGTAAAATTAATTTCAGATAAAGGCTCAGATTTCACACAGCTCTTCCATGACAGCGAATGAGTTTAGGGCTGCGTATCACTCTCTTCGAGAACGTCTTCAATCTCTGAAAGCACTTGTTGATAGTGGTGTCAATGAACCTGCCATTCTGATACCGTTTTTGTAGAAATAAATAATTTGCTAGAACTGTGGCCTGTTTTATATGCTTCATGTCAAAAAACAACATTTCACAGGCAAAGAGTACACCTGAAACATTCTATGTAGTTCGTAATACAGTGTAAATGTGGTGAACCTGACAAAAAAATGCTTTTAATGAGCTAACAAAGTGTGAACGTTCATTTTGTTTAACAACTAATAGGAAATGGTGAGTTTTCAGTGTCACTGTGTTTTTGTGCTATTTTATAATACTCCAGTGTTGTCTATATTTTCGAAAGCGCTTGGCAAACATCATCATATCACTCAGCCATGATGCCAAATGGATTCTATAAACACAGAGAATGTGTGCACATACCCATATGATCATATAGGCACCTGAACAATAAGATATATCAACAATGTTAGCAAGCAGTTCAATAAAGATGGTACGTTGCTGTTCTCCAAATTTCGGAAGCCTCACAAGAATCGGTCCATATACTTGTGTATGACACAATACTATTTTCCTGTAGCATGTTGTGAATGCCTCATATGACTTGTGCTAACAGCCGCCATATTTACAAGCAGGGGCAGGTCAAATATTTTTTTTTTTACTGGTGCCAGGAGCAAAGTCCCTGGTCCTAAACCAGTGTGACTTACTGATAATTAACATGGTAGAACAGAGCTGGGTATTCATTAAAGGAGAACCATGAGGCGAGTGAAAATCGCTCATCCTCATAGTTGGAGCCGACGTGTGACAATAAAACTGTCACAGGTCGGCTCAATAGATTGGGAAGTGAGTGAACACATACCGTCGCTCGCTCACTTCTCGATCATGTCCCTGCAGAGAGCTGTGACTGTCATTCACGGCTCCCTGCAGGGATTTCCCCTCCTCTCTGATCCTCCAGTGCTGACTGGAGGGAGGGGGAGGGTACAGCTGGCTCTGCCTCTAGATAGGCCGAGCCAGCTGTCACTCGCGCAGCTGGGTGGATCTCGACAGTAGTGTCGGGATCCGTCCCGGCTGCGGCGGTCTCAGTATATAACAAGCTGTAGCTCGCGGTATACTGAGCTTAGGGTGAGGGGAGGACACTAGTTTATGTCCTCCCGTGACCCATAGGAGAACTATGGGGAAAAACACTTACCTCGTAGTTCTCTTTTAACTTTATTAGCTTTATAACCAAAATTGGCTCCCAGGAAGTTATCGCCCAACAAGATTTCTGGCAGGATCATCTAGTATATTTTGCACTTATCAAACAGAAATAACAAAATGCTTTCAGCGGTATATTTAGAAGACTAAATGGGACCAGATAAGAGATGTTCATTGTTAGGGTTTGCATACACTTTAAAACAAGGATCTCAAAGTACCGGTGACTAGTACCATGTTAGCATTCCTGTCTTGGGGGAGCAGCTACAGAGAGGTGAGGGGCCCAAGTCTGGCAGTATGAGACAGGTGACAGGTCCAGGGGTGGCAGTATGAGAGGTGAGGGGCCCAGGGATGGCAGTGTGAGAGAGGTGAGGGGCCCAGGGATGGCAGTATGTGGCAGGTCCAGGGGTGGCAGTATGAGACAGGTGATAAGTCCAGGGGTGGCAGTATGAGAGGTGAGGGGCCCAGTGGTGGCAGTATGAGACAGGTCCAGGGGGGGCAGTATGAGACAGGTCCAGGGGTGGCAGTATGAGACAGGTGATAAGTCCAGGGGTGGCAGTATGAGAGGTGAGGGGCCCAGTGGTGGCAGTATGAGACAGGTCCAGGGGTGGCAGTATGAGAGAGGTGAGGGGCCCAGGGGTGGCAGTGTGAGAGAGGTGAGGGGCCCAGGGGTGGCAGTATGAGAGAGGTCCAGGGGTGGCAGTATGAGAGAGGTCCAGGGGTGGCAGTATGAGACAGGTCCAGGGGTGGCATTATGAGAGAGGTGAGGGGCCCAGGGATGGCAGTATAAACACATGCAGACATTAACACTGGTGCTGTATTACATTTTGTTTTGAAGTATGAAATCTGGCAAGCAGCCCCCCTGGAAGAAGAAAATTTGTCCAGTGGCCCCCAAGTGAATTAAGTTAGAGACTCGCTTTAAATAAAACGAATGAAGGTTAACCAAAGATGTTAACTACAAATTTAAGGTTTTATCAAATCTAATAAGGGTTTCCCACAAAGGCAATGGCATCATGTTTCTGGTACAAAGCATGAACGAATGAACACAGAATGAATAACAACAATGTTTAAGAAGTTGCATATGAAAGAACACTCTTGTACTGCTGACAAAGCAGAAGCTGTAAGGGGAGAGTAGAACCCTGAGGAGGAGAGCAGAGAGGGAGATGGAGCATGCCCCATGAGGGTGTAAAGATGAATGCATACAGGAAATTAGAAGATTAGTTAAATCCGTCCCTGTCTATTATTACCCCCAATTTGTCAGTGAGGAGGCCACCTGTGACCCTCATCGCTCCTCTGCTCTCACTCTACCCCTCATCGCTCCTCTGCTCCCACTCTCCCCCTCATCGTCCCTCTGCTCCCACTCTCCCCCTCATCGTCCCTCTGCTCCCACTCTCCCCCTCATCGTCCCTCTGCTCCCACTCTCCCCCTCATCGTCCCTCTGCTCCCACTCTCCCCCTCATCGTCCCTCTGCTCCCACTCTCCCCCTCATCGTCCCTCTGCTCCCACTCTCCCCCTCATCGTCCCTCTGCTCCCACTCTCCCCCTCATCGTCCCTCTGCTCCCACTCTCCCCCTCATCGTCCCTCTGCTCCCACTCTCCCCCTCATCGTCCCTCTGCTCCCACTCTCCCCCTCATCGTCCCTCTGCTCCCACTCTCCCCCTCATCGTCCCTCTGCTCCCACTCTCCCCCTCATCGTCCCTCTGCTCCCACTCTCCCCCTCATCGTCCCTCTGCTCCCACTCTCCCCCTCATCGTCCCTCTGCTCCCACTCTCCCCCTCATCGTCCCTCTGCTCCCACTCTCCCCCTCATCGTCCCTCTGCTCCCACTCTCCCCCTCATCGTCCCTCTGCTCCCACTCTCCCCCTCATCGTCCCTCTGCTCCCACTCTCCCCCTCATCGTCCCTCTGCTCCCACTCTCCCCCTCATCGTCCCTCTGCTCCCACTCTCCCCCTCATCGTCCCTCTGCTCCCACTCTCCCCCTCATCGTCCCTCTGCTCCCACTCTCCCCCTCATCGTCCCTCTGCTCCCACTCTCCCCCTCATCGTCCCTCTGCTCCCACTCTCCCCCTCATCGTCCCTCTGCTCCCACTCTCCCCCTCATCGTCCCTCTGCTCCCACTCTCCCCCTCATCGTCCCTCTGCTCCCACTGCCCCCCTCATCGCCCCTCTGTTCCCACTCCCCCTCATCATCCCTCTGCTGTGTCTGCATACAATCATCCCTCTTGTCAGTATCACCTTCTGGATGGTAGCCGGGTTCCCCCACTGACATGTTATCACAGAGGCTGATAGACACACACACTGATAGATAAAGCAGATACCAGAAGAACAGCTGAAGTGAAATACCTTTCTTGCTCCTAGCAGAATACAGGACCATGTCGTGGCATATCTATTAACTGTGATATTCACATATGAATGAGTCACAGCTTATTTATATGTAAATAGCGCTAGCCATATGGAAATCTCAAGGCCAGGCCTATTTTCAAAGGGGGTCCTGGAGCTGGTGCTTCAGTAACCCCTATCTTAATACAGCTCTGATGGCGGGGAGATCTTGCTGTTGGAGTATCCAAGACATAACGAAGCTGACTCAGCACATCATCCTCCACTTATAATTAAAATATGACCTGTGAGTGGTCTACATCTTTAATGTACATACCACTGACAATTTTACTAATACAGTCATCAATGTGTGCGCATTTATTATTTTTTTTCCAAAACGGTGCACTATGCCTTTAAACATTTTGGGTTTCTTCCAGAATAATCTTTCCAGTGTTGTAATTAATGACAGCTCCAAACCTTTTTATTCTGCAGCATAACCATGACCATGCAGTTTCTTATCCTGGAGCTTCATTCAAAAATCTGCTTTATCATTATTTAAAGACAAAACATCTTTCTGGAGCTTTGGTTGTAAAATCTGCTGCATCATTACTAGAAGACAAAACTGCTCTCTGCTAAAAAAAAAAGCATCAAAACTAGTTTACATGCACACGTATAATACGCAGCTCAATGGTGTACCAGAGTCCTTCTGTCAAAAGCCAAAGTCACCAGATTTCTAGCTGAGGTCCTCTTCCCTGGGCCCCTGACATTCCAGAGCTGGATCATCCACAAGGCAACCTTGCCCGGAGCCTACGGTCTATTGGACATCCAGAGAGAACCAGCTACAGGAGGACATTCATGTTCCAGTAGTAAACGATGAGGGTGATGCAATCAGTCAAAATTGTGCACCTGCCGTCACATGCCAGTACAGACAATGCAAATTAGGTGGTTATTGCTATTGCCATCTTTGCCAATGTCAATCAAAGTGGTGGAGGTCCAACTGCCTTCCTGTCTAGTGCCCCATGCTCATCTCCCAACTGTTCCAATTTCCACAGGACTGTCCCAGGATTTAAACTAAATCCCAGGGTCCTGCAGACACTGGTCAGAGATCTGATACTGGCATCAGGTGTTAAAGCAAGCATTCCGGCACCTGGTGCTGCAGCATGTGATGGGTCCGCACCGGTACCTCGGCATTTAGTTAAAATACCAGGACAGTCCCACCATGTCCGCACAGGATAGTGGGGGAAATCTATCCCTACTTCCTGTGTCTGGTCCTGTGATGAAAACATGACACAGAGTTCTGATACCGGTATCAGGTGCTGGAGCGAGTGTTCCAGCACTCGCTCAATGTCTGTGGGACATTGGGATTCAGTTCAAATCCTTGGACAGTCCCACCATGCCCGCACAGAAGAGTGGGGAAATCTATACCCACTTTCTGTTTCTGGCCATGTGATGAAAACTTCACTTGACACAAAGCCACAAGGGAAGGCTGTCAGACTGGTCTTGGTCCGGGGGGCATGTTAGAGTTACCACCTGTCCAGGATTGA
The DNA here is from genome assembly GCF_000935625.1 of Nanorana parkeri. Taxonomy (NCBI): domain Eukaryota; kingdom Metazoa; phylum Chordata; class Amphibia; order Anura; family Dicroglossidae; genus Nanorana; species Nanorana parkeri. Next base: position 343,414 of record NW_017306795.1, on the reverse strand, counting down.
CCCGGACAGTTCGGGTTTTGAATGCTGTGTCCGGGTTTCATGGCAGCAGAAACCCGAACTCAAGATGTCAGGCAGACAGGGGCAACCAAAATTAAGATAGAGGCTACTGGCCCCCCACTGAAAATAGTCTCAATGGTGGTATTTACATATGAAAGGATGGCACTATTTACATATGAATAACCCGCAACTAATTCTCCCCCAAAAATGTCCACGTATCGTTAGAGTGTTTGGGTTTCGCTTGAAGAAAAAGTGGCAACCCTAGGGCATGTAGTGGTGAAGGGATACAATTTCCCTGAACTGAAAAGGTTTATCATTTATCATTATTTGCACACACTTAATACATTTAATAAATGTGAAACCCTCTAAAACATTTTTTGCTCCCACCTTGATACAGAGATGGTACT
>NW_017306795.1:322667-342985 GCF_000935625.1 Nanorana parkeri | reverse complement strand
GGAACCCTCAGGTTAGGGGTCCTGTTACTGCTCGTGTGCAGGGCTTGTGCACGGCCGCCGGAGAAGTCCCACCCCTCTCCTCCTGAGGACCTTCACAACCCAGCATCAGACAGACTCATGGCATGTCATCTCCACATCTTCCATCTACCCACTGCTACAAGTCTTCCTTCACTGCTCACTCTGCTCCAGCCACCTCCAGGATGAGCTGACAGACAGTGCCAATACTTGTATTTGTTAATTCCTTTCTGGGTATACCTGCACACTTCATGATATTTACAGTACACGTTGTTCTTGTATAAAAAAAACAGTGCACTGCGCTAAAATATCTAGTTTATGTCTTCTATAAAATAATAATATCCAATTCACAAGTAACCTGATAAATATGTTAAAAGAAATTCATATTACTGGTATGGGGTTTGGCAGGGAGGGAGACGCATCAAAGAACCTGGCCCTGGGGCAGCCGCGAGAGTAAATCCGGCCCTGACTGTAGGTCTTGTACCAGTCTTGCCACTCTCTGTTCTGCCCTGACATTGACTAGTCGCTGACGGCCACAATTCGCACATTCAGACCCAGATTTTCGGCTGACAGTCCAGTCTTTAAACACTTTAACAACAGCTGCTCTTGAACATTTAACGAATTCTGCTGTTTTGCTGATACTCGCTCCATGGCTCCGAGCTCCAACAATCATCCCACGTTCAAAGGCTGTTAAATCATGTTGTTTATGAAATTATAGCTAATTATAGCTAATTTGCCTACAAACGTCAGGTGGTCATAATAATCTGGCCACTATATAGATAGTGATGTAAAAACTGTTTTGAATTCAGGATGTTTTTAGCAATCATTTTGACTAAATACAGTATATGTTCATACAGGTAGGGAATGCTAAACGTATTGTTCAAGTGATACTGTGATGAGTATTAGCTATGGGCATTTTCAATAAGTACGTTTACAAACTTCTAGCTGGACATGGTTAATAATCAAGGGGTAGAACTTCCAGAAATTCAATATAGAAATACTGTACATATTTATTTTTAGATTTTTTTTTAACATATGTATCCTCTAACAATCAATGGAAAAAAATGTTTGCAATAAAATGTGTAACAGTTTACTATTTTTACCCCTAGATGGCGGCAGAAGAGAGTTACCATCAGACTCTGTGAATTGTGTATTTAGTGTCTGGTTACAGTTGATGGTGATCATGATACCTTGCCTACATGGGGTGGAGCCATTACTATAAATACCAGGTGCAACCAGCACCGTGCTATTGATTTGCTTTGTCTTTCAGCGTGATCAGCAGCATGTCTGGAGTGCGGGTCGCAGTGGTCACAGGGGGCAATAAAGGAATAGGCTTGGCTATAGTCAGGGCATTATGTAAGCAGTTCCAGGGAGATTCTATCTGACAGCCAGGAACCCTCAGCTGGGAGAAGAAGCTTTGCGAGAACTGAAGGAGAAGGAAGGATTGTCCCCGCTATTCCACCAGCTGGACATCAATGACCTGAACAGCATCCGAGCTCTGCGGGACTTCCTGAAGGACAAGTATGGAGGGCTGGATGTGCTGATCAATAACGCCGGCATTGCATTCAAAGGTGAGCTCTGCATGGTTTTGACATCTTGTACTGAACATATTTGGATCACAAATTTGGTGAATGGCATCAAATTATGTGAATTGTAAGTTGTTTAGTTCCCCCCAGATAACTTCTCTGTGAACTGCATAGAATGTAATCAGGATAGTCAGGATTATTGAATTTCTCTTTTCTCTCCAGATTAAACGAATCTGAATGAACACATTCAGGACAATTGAAATTTGAACTTGTTCTCTAATCCATTGGCTCTTTTTTAACTCCAACACAGGACATACGATACAAAGCCACAAATGTGCTTCAGAGATCTGTACAAAGGTAGAATATTAATCCAGACATCCCAACTAGCCAAGTCTCGTTCTGAGGCTGCTCTAGAGATCACATGACCTTCCTCCAGGAGGCAAGCCTCACTCTAAAACTTTACCCCCTGATATATTACCGGAAAGGTTTACTCAGAGTACACCTTCCAGGGAGAAAATGCCTCTCTCGCGGACATCAGGGAGCTGCTGTCCAAAAGAGAGAGACTCCCTTAACATCAAGGAGACTTGAGATCCCTGTTAATCTTTAGAATAGAGGTTGTATCTGTCAATATAAGAACACCTTGCATAAGAATTTAGGCTTCTATGCACATAAGTGTTTCTGCGTTAATGTATTTGAAGCTCTTAGAATGCATTTATGTTAAAACTGAGCTCCAGGCAGATATAAAAAGCACAAATTAATAAACTTGGTATTCATTAATACAACATTAATTGTACTGGGATCTAAATACTGTATAGCAGAGCTCAGACAGGTAGAGGGAGAAGCAGTACAAGGAGCACAATATACTGATAGGTGGAGGAAGCAGAGTGACAGAGAGAGGAGCTTGCTAGCCTGTAGTGTCTCATTTCACTGCCCAGTCACATGCTTTGGAGCATGAGCTCCATTTGCAGCAGAGACTGTGTGGCAGAGCTTCATATTTTAGAATTGGCTGGTGCACCTGAACAGGGGGGCATTCACCTTTACACAGGGCCAGAGAGTGAAGGTGTGACTCTTCCAGCTGATTTCTGGTTAGTTTTTTGCTACGATACAGACACTCCTAAAGGTGGGTGTGACCCCATCATTTAGCTTTGTAAATCCCACAGCAGCTCATTGGAAATGGAAATACTGATAGGGAAATATTGTCCTTAGAGACAGAGGAAGCCAGCATGTGGTGCAATTTGCAAGCATGTTCACCTTGAAAAGGCTTAGTTCAGCTTTGGTCCAGTACTGGCACTGCAGATCCAACCAAACTGATGAATAAAAAAACTACAGCACTGCAAAATGTGAATTATAAAATAATAAGTAAATATAAAATAATGATAAAATAATCCATGTATTACTCTCTACAGTCCTCTCTTTGGGGAAATTTTAAAAGCTTGATGGAATGAGTAGCATTTTTTTTATTGTATAACAATACAATTCCTCAGGGAGCTACACAAAAAGTGTATAATACCAAACAATAACTGTAACCCACCCAAGTCACCAAGGTTCATGGATTACTGCTAAATGCTGTACTTGCTATATCTTTAGAACTGTCATAGCCCTTTAAATCTGTCCTTATTGTAACTGGTGGCAAGAAGCTCTAGACAAGAAGCCAAGGGATGCAAGTCGCAGGGGTGACGTCAAGGTGTAGAAATTGTAAATTACCAAGTGCATGGTGGTTGTCATAGGCTTGCTCTATCAGGATGTAAGAGTATAAAGCAGGATATAATCTTTAGAATCTAGGGAAATCAAACCAATTAATATTTTTAACCCTCATATTTTTTTAATAAAGAAAATGCCCAACTAAATTTTGCTTCCACAGAAGTTTATACACACCTTCTCCCTTTGCTTAGGATGGAAGATAATTGCCTGGTAATTCTAGCTGAATACAATGGAGAAAAGTAGCAAATATTGCACACAATAGATATTTTAAAAGTGAATTTGTGCTAGGTACTAAGTGCTTTGTACTGCTATTTAGCCTATTCAAAACATTTCTGATTCTTGAATTACCAGCTGCTGACACAACCCCGTTTGGCACACAAGCTGAAGTGACACTGAAGACCAACTTCTTCGCCACAAGAGACATTTGCGTTGAACTGCTGCCACTCATTAAACCAAATGGTAAGTTGACTTTCATGATTTATGCCAACTGCTGGTTCTAGTGGGGTGTAGGGGATGCCAGACAAGCAAACTGATCTATTTGCCTATTTTGGGCCCAAGCTGGTGTTGGAGCAATCGGTACAATCCACTATGGCTCAAATAGGTGCTGGCTGTCAGGGACCATAGCATTTGTTAACCTACAGTCCACTATGTCTGGCCATAGGAGTAAAGAAGCATGCTACTTTGTTCACAAGTTCCTTATCCCACCCCTAAAAGAAGCTCTTCTTGAGCTAATACAAGATGTTCCTGGGCCAACTGAGATATAACAGATAGAGCAGGTCTCATTTATCAAAGCACCTTTTGTAAGAACTATTCATGTTGTTCCACAACAACCAATCAAATTCAAACTTTGCAGTTAATTCAATCATTTTTCAAGTGTTGTTTTCCAGTGCAGGTTTGAACATGATTGGTTCTTTTGTGGCTAGACCCTACAGGAATTTTTATTATCTTTTATAGTGTGATTTTTCACCTGCCATCCCCATGCTGTAGCTTTCACCAGTAGATCATTCATATTAGATGGCCAGACCCCTTCAATTGACCCACCATAACTGGAAGAATCATCACCAAAGTCCTTCAAAATCTCTGAAGAAGGGAAGTGAGATTGTCTAGGTTAAAGGACAGGTTCACTTTTAGTGAATTTTACTTTTACACGTTTCACTCTCTGTGAAGCCCACATAGTTAAATACTTACCTTTAGACTAACTCCAGAAACCTTCCTTGCCCAGTACCACAAAGCCTTTGCATAAAAATGTCCCAGTCGCATCTTGCTCCTACTGCGCATGCCCACCTCTCACTCCATTAATTCCTACCACCGGTCCATAACTATCCCCAGCAATGCAGAGGAGTATCAACCCAGCCATTGGGAAATAATGAACTGACCAATATTAGGGTTTAAGATGTAGTCGGGAGTTTTTTCTACAAAGAATGGGTCCATGAAGGGCAAAGTGATATGGAACTTTCTAATCAAGTCAAGCTGTTGTGTGGAGAAACCTCATTTCTGTTTTTCGTACATGTTATAATGTTTTTTTTATCAATCACTACCCCTTACCACTGGTGAAAAATAGGGATGTAAGTTGGCCAGGGACTGCACAGATTCCAGGGTCAAGGTCACCAATGTGTCTGCACTCGGTATCTGATTTTTCGAGCGTTCTCTAATCACAGAAACTGAAGAAAATTCCCTCTGTAAACAGTATTCCAGTTTGATTTACAGGTCCAGCATTGTATATTGAATTCTCCAAGTGTAGGCTGATATGTATGCCACAAAACAATCTAAGCTCCAATTATTATTATTATTATTATTATTATACAGAATTTGTATAACACCAACAGTTTGTGGAGCACTTTATAATATAAGGAAGACATTACAGTTACAATACAGTTCAAGACAAAGTGGTTAGGATCTTAAGTTCCAAGATTTCATTACCAATAAAGAGGTTTTTTCAATTCTCTTTTAGGGCGAGTCGTCAACGTATCCAGCATGGTAAGCCATATGTCTTTACCAAAGTGCAGCCCTGAGCTGCAAGAAAAATTCCGCAGTGACACCATCACTGAGGAGGAGTTGGTGAAGCTCATGCAGAAGTTTGTAGAAGATGCCAAGAAGGGAATCCACAAAGACCAAGGTTGGCCAGATACCGCTTACGGGGTGTCCAAAATAGGATTGACTGTGTTATCCAAGATCCAAGCTCGGCAGCTGAAGGAGACCCGGAAAGGAGAGGGAATCATCCTGAATGCTTGCTGCCCAGGCTGGGTGAGGACTGATATGGCAGGTCCCAAAGCCCCCAAGTCTCCAGAAGAAGGAGCCGAGACCCCAACCTATCTTGCTCTTCTACCACCTGATTCGAAATCGCCATATGGGGAGTTGATCAGTGAGAAGAAAATCATACCCTGGTAACAATAAAGACAATATTACAATGGGACTCACTAATAATACCTAGTGCTAAGGAAAAATAGAAAACTGTACTCTGTCGGATTCCCACTGTCATTTTACAAAGTGTAGAAGATTAAAGGAAAGTAATAAATATTTGATATTGTCACTTTTTTAGTTATAAAGTTTTGATTTAAAAAGAAAAATCCCTAAGATTGTGGAGAGAATGGGGCGTGCATCTAAAGTGTTTTCTAGGGCTGCGGAAATTAACAATTAATTTCTCGATTAATTTCTCGATTAATCGTTAAACTTTTTGATCGATTAAAATTCTTTTGATCCCTAATGAAATGCCCCACTCAAGCGGCGGCCATATTGAGTAGGGCACGTGAGATTAATAACGTGCTGGATTAGTGTGATCTTTTTTTTCACTTCATTGCTGTGCTGTACGTATATAGGCCAGTGGTGGCGAACCTATGGTACGCATGCCAGGGAGGGCACGCGAGGCCCTTTCTGCTGGCACGCGAGCCCAGGTTCAGGGACCACCAATTGAAATAGATCCGACTGACCCGGATCACCTTGGTATGCGATCCGGGCCAGTCACAATCAGGCATAGGGGGCAATGTTTTAATTATTCATTGTTATTAGTAGTTCTGTGTGTGTGTAATGTGTGTGTTTTAATAAGTGCGTGTATGTGTTTTATTGAGTGTATAAGTGCCCATTCATACTGGGCGTTTTTCGCACAGTTTCCGCTGCACGATATCGCAAGAAGACACTCCTAGAGTGTCGCTCAGTGTGAATGGGGCCTTAATGTTTGAATATGCGCGTCTCTCTATTTTGCCTAAAGGCAGTGATGTTGAACGTTTCTTAAACCCGAGCGCCCAAACTGCAATACTAAACTTATTTTCAGCGCTGGCACTTTGAGATAAATAAATTGATTTTGCGCCGCAGTTTGGGCACTCGGGTTCAAAAAGGTTCGCCATCACTGGTATAGGCCAATGTAGTTGGATCTGTATGTGCGTTATAATTGATCAAAATTAATCAATTCATTGATTTAAAAAAAATTCTATTAATCGAACATGAACATTTGAATCAGTAACAGCACTAATTTTTTCCCCCCTTGTGGATAGAGTGGTATGGGGTTAGAAAACCTGCCAAGTTTTTATTGAGAGTAAAACTGCTCAGAAGTTTTACTCTCTCATCTGGACTCAAAATTTTGAGTTGTCACCAGAACTGGAATAGAGGGGAAATCTTCCAGTGAGGACACTTGCTGGCAGCTGTTAAGAGGGGATTTCCCTTATTTCATCTAGCTTCTTGTTGTGTCTACAGGACAGGAAGTGAAGGTAAATCCCAACTTTAGGACGAAGGGGTTTTAACTGATATGGGTTTTTCGGTATCGAGTACGAGTACCGATATTTCTCTTCCGGTACTCGGAAAATAAATAAGGGTATTGATATTCAGCATACAGTATATACAGTGCATCCATCCCAAATATGTCATGTTCTGTCCTCAAATAAAGAATTACAGTTTAAAGGAGTTGTGAAGTCCCAGCATATCCTCTCCTGTTATAACATCAGCAAAGGGGCATCCCGCAGCCGGGTGTTACCTGGTGCGGAGACCGGGTGACACCCCGCTGGGACATCATTGCACATGTGCGTGACATCACCACGTGCATGCGCAATGACATAATCGCGCATGTGCGTCCATCTAATTGAAGCCTGCCGGCGGCCATCTTAGTGATGGATGTTGCCAGAGAGAAGAGGGGACGTCCACCCGGCAGAATGAGGCATGCCGCCGGTTCCCCTCCTCTCTCCTGACACTGTCGGGCTCTTGGTCCATGACCGAGCGCCCGACTTTTTAGAGGGGTTGACACCAAAATGACTGTAAGTCATTTTGGTGTTACCCCTCCAATGGTGTCACCCAGGTGCGGGCCACAACCCCCACATCCCCCTTGTGATGCCACTGCATCAGCATTGTAATAGGAATACATAGTAGAGTTGTTTTTCATAATACAATCAAAGCTTGCTGGAAAAGAATTCCTTTTATGTAGTGAGTGCTGTCTTCTGTCTGTCCATCACTTTCATCAACTTCCTGGATTCCAAGTGTGCTTTGTGTCTCTTTCCCTGCTGCTTCATGTGGTGCAATCTCCGTTTCTCAAGGCTACGTATACCATCATGCATTGCTTCCAGCAAGCAATGTGCAGCAAGCAATGCTGATGTTACATTGTTCAGATGTTGAGTTGTAGTTCAGATGGCAGAGTGGTCACATACCTACTATTAGTTTTTGACTATAGCTAACCTTTAAAGCAGACACCAGGCAAATGGTTTTTAGTCATTATTGTTGTGTAAAAAGTTACCTCCAATTTGGTATATCTCGTTTCCAGGATTGCTGCCCATTCGTGGAGATTTAAGCTTTCATTCATAGTTCGTATAGTTTATGCTATACCTCCGGCCCGCTGCAGCTAAGGGAGCTGCTTCTCTCATACACGGAAGCCATATTGTCTTTTATCCTCCCCCCTCTCCCCCTTGCTTTTTCACAAAATTCTAGACATTCTGTGAACAGGGATGAGAAGTGGGAGACAAATAAACCACACCATGGCTTCTGTGTATGACAATCGCGGCAGGTTGGAAGAATAGTGTAAGCTATACTGTCCAGCATTAATGAAAGTATAAATTTACAAGAACGGGCAGCAAAAAATGGTTTGTCTGTCTTCCCGATATAAGGCTATATTAACATCTTTACCCCAATGATTTGACAACAATTCACACTTTCAGACATGTTCAGTAAATCTAAGTATTACCACTTATGCAGACACCAAGGATGGTAATATAAAACTAAAACAGGGTGGTTCCACAAATGTCATACCTCCCATCCTGTTCCTACACATTCCATGGTGAATGGATTAAGGTACCTGCGCTACCTCTGTAGATATAAATTCTGGGATTTCTCCTTGACACTCTTTTGAAGAGGCTTGAATAAACTAAACTAGAGTGGAACATAGCGGGTGTTAGGAGGTTCTCCTTATTTCATACATTATGCGTACTTTTTAATATCTACATATCGATGTCTTTTTTAATCTTTTTGTATGGATTTTAATAAATAATATATTTTTATATATACACACAATCCTTTGTTTATTGGACTTGTCATTTGGTGCCTAAAAAAACCCTTAACTGCTTCTTTTTCTTTACTATTGGATTAAATTACAAAATATCTTCAACTTTAAAGGGACACTAAACTCAGGAGATAACTTTTAAAAATACATTCAAGTATCTTAACCAATAATAAAAATGTATCTTATTTGTGTATCACTCGGCTGTAGATCCTCAAATCATCTCTGAATTGGTGCTGACACTGTCCTTCCTTCTGGAGGGGGGCTACTTTTGTTCCCCAGGGCCCCTGTGTGTGTTGTAAAGTAGCCACCTCTCCAAGCTCACTCCTGTGATGAACTACAATCTCAATACATATTAGTAAACTAAACATGAGATTGAAGGCTACATTTTTGTTAACAGTTAAGGTACTTGAATGCATTTTTGAGATCTAACTCCTGAATTTAGTGTCACTTTAAAGAACAAGTGCACCTGAAAGTGACTAACTACTGTTAGCTATACCATGACCAGGGCATCCCTTTAATAAGGCAACCTGAGTCTGTTGCCTTAGGCGGCATCTCTTTGGGTCACGTGGGGGGCGGCAGGCAGAGTGGCATGGCCGCTCTGCTGCACAAAATTTGCCTCATTTCCGGCCAGAGCGTCCCAAGTTGCTAATAGTCAGGCAGGGAGATGTGTAAGGGCAATACACATCTCCCGTCTCAGCTCTTAGCAACCTGGGGTGCTCTGGCCTGTGTCCCGTCCAGTTCCTGGCAACCGTTTGCCAGGAGCTGGGTGGAATGCCAAGGCGGGTGGGAGGGGTGTTGGTGTTACACCTTTAAACAAGTACTCTAACTTGTAACTCAACCACCCCCCTCCTAGCGGGCTCAGACGGCAAAAAGGATAGGGACGACATTACCCAAATTTGAACCTTTACAGACAATCAATGGAAAATAATTCTGTAATGTAGTTTGTAGCAGTTTGCTGTTTTAGCACTAGATGACAGTACAGGTGTGTCACTATAAAGCAGCATGGAATGTATATGTAGTGCCTGCTTACAGTAACAGAATATGACCTTCATTCCTTACATGCATGGGGTGGAGCATTCATTATACAGTAATATATACCAGATGCATTTGACACCGTTAATTTGCTTTGTCTTTCGTCGTGATCGACAGCATGCCTGGATTGCGGGTGGCAGTAGTCACGGGGCAATAAAGGAATCGGCTTGGCTATAGTCAGGGCATTGTGTAAGCAGTTCCAGGGAGATGTCTATCTGACAGCCAGGAACCCTCAGCTGGGAGAAAGTCTTTGCGAGACCTGAAGGAGAAGGAAGGATTGTCCCCACTATTCCACCAGCTGGACATCAATGACCTGAACAGCATCCAGGCTCTGCAGGACTTCCTGAAGGACAAGTATGGAGGACTGGATGTGTTGATCAATAACGCCGCCATTGCCTTCAAAGGTGAGTCCTCAAATTTGGAGAGTGGCATAGGTGAACCATGAGTTTTCAATGTACCTAGATATGAAGATATGTGTGAACTGCAGAGAATTTTGAAGTTCAAGAGTTGTGATTGTCTGGGCTCATGAATTTCACAATTCTCTGCAGAGCAGACATCAGACATCAGAATGCACATAATTAGGACAATCAAACATTCTCAACCTAATAGATGCCCAATTCTCAATTCAGAGAACTGTAACAATGTGCTCACACCGAGCACATTGTTACAGTTCTGTGCTTACAGTTATGTGCTCACACCGACTGACTGATAGAATTGGACCAGGACATGCAGTGTCTTCCAGCAAGACTTGACTGTACTTCAGAGGTGAGGAGATAGATACAAGGGAAAAAGATGAAAGCGTATCTAAACCCAAGAACAAAAATGTAGGTTGTAATACAGTATATTAAAGGTCCTTAGATGTGGTGGCTGCATTATTTTTTTCAGGCTTTTTCCCCTATATTTTCACCTGATGCTCCTACCACTAACACACTTCAGAACACTCCCCTCTCTGCCATAGCTGGGGGATGAATTTCAGTCCACAAAGAGAACTGGTTAACTAGTTTTATTAACTGATAACAGTGCAGCATGGGCAGAGTGCATTGGAAGTTTACATACAGTGCTGGTGGTCAATTGGTGGTCCCTGAACCTGGGCTTGCGTGCCAGCAGAAAGGGCCTCGCGTGCCCTCCCTGGCACGCGTACCATAGGTTCGCCACCACTGGCCTATACACATACATACAGTAAGATACATGGCAGTAGATACACTTTTGCTGGGTTGCTGCATTTCAAACAGAAATCTGAAGCTTTAACACATGTTGGATTTGTCTCTCATTCACTGTGTCCCAACAGTGCAAGGACCAAGGCTCTCTCATGTGCATTATGAGTTTTGTGCATCATTTTTGACTTGCCCTGGTTTGATGTAATGGAAATATAACTGATGGAGAAAATGAGAAAAGAACTGAAAGTGATGCACACAGATGATGTAAACATTTGCAGTTTGGATAAATGGACAGTGTGCAAAGACACAGCAAAGTGAACAGACATGAAGACATGGAAACATAGGTACCTAACTGTAATGGAGAATTTGAGAAAGGCAATTGAAAATGTTACACACAAATGTTTTAAAAGGTGAATATTTCCTTTAACGGATTAGTACTACTAGCTGCATGTCCTAATAATGTTCTCATTTTCAAATTATCAGCTGCTGACACAACCCCGTTTGGCACACAAGCTGAAGTGACGCTGAAGACCAACTTCTTTGCCACAAGAGACATTTGCCATGAGCTGCTGCCACTCATTAAACCAAATGGTAAGTTGGATTTGATCTTATAGGCCATTTTCTGGTTGTAGTAGTGTGTAGGGGACAGCAAGCAAGATATAAGAAGAGTTTGTGTTAGAATCTTGTGTAATCCATAGGCCCAGAAATGGTAACTAGCAAAGAAGAACTCGGAATCCAGGTTATGAGCAATATAGTCCACATATAATATTGTTTAAACATTTCTACCCCGGCAATTTGACAACAATTCACATCTTCAGAGTGATTTCACAGCGTCCATCCTGCCCTGGACAATTAACATTTGTCCTGACACATTTCATGGAGATCGGATTTAGTAGATTGAGTTATCCATATAATTATAAATGGTGGAGTAAGTTCCTAGCAATCATTAGTATCTAATATCAGAGAGAATGTATGTTCTAGGAAGTATAGCAAAATGCCATTAACATTATAGAGCAAGTCTACTAGCTATACCATGACCTGAATAATGAGACCCTTAACAGACACAATGTAAAAGTGTTTATTATAAGACAGGAAAAATATTACCAAAGCAGCAGAAATTGTGAGCAAGAAAGGGCAGGTTCACCAACCGGGTGATCCGTGACCGCACGGTAATCATGCACGTCACGGAGTCGCCAATCACCAACGATCGCGCTGTGGGTGCCATTATTTTCTGCCGTGCGTCGTGTATCGCAAAAAAAGGTACATGTACCTTTTTGCTGCGATTGGTGCTCAGATGTACCCCATTGAAATCAATAGGGCCGCACAACAATCGCTGCCTGCAATTGTGCACAACCGCACAATCCCCGGACGAGTGTCCCAGATTGTTCAGGTCTGCACCGGCCCTTAGATACGAAAGAGTTAAGCAATGAACTTGCAATCAAACGAAACAACAATAACCAAAGCACCACAAATACAAAGACAAACAAGAAAATAACAAAACTATATAGAAGCTATACAAGGGTGGAATGAGAATGCTCTGCAGGAACCAGACTGGCTGAGGGCAGAAAAGGTTAGGTGCAGAATCAGAGAGAGATTCAGAGGTCAAAGTGACTCAGAGACCACATAATCCCACAGTGGTAGGACTATATACTCTCCCAGAAGCCAGATGCAGGTGGCTAATATCAGATGTGCAAATGCTGTTGGGAGTCATCAGCTAGTTGCCATTGAAACCACGAGCTGCCAATTGTACATTCATTTGTCCTCCCATAGATTAATACTGTTTTTTTCTAAATCTAAAAGTGTAGCTTCAAATTAGTATAACTAATTGAAGAGTTTTCTTCTTTTTTAGGGCGAGTCGTCAACGTATCCAGCATTATGAGCTATATGGCTTTTTTAAACTGCAGCCCTGAACTGCAAGAAACATTCCAGAGTAACACCATCACTGAGGAGGAGTGGGTGAATCTAATGGAGACATTTATGGAAAATGCCAAGTAGGGAATCCACATAGACAGAGGGTGGCCAGGAACTGCTTACGGGGTGTCCAAAATAGGTGTGACTGTGTTATCCAGGATCCAAGCTCGAAAGTTGAAGGAGACCTGGAAAGGAGAGGAAATCATCCTAAATTTTTTCTGCCCGGGCTGGGTGAGGACTGATATGGCTGGTCCCAAAGCCCCCAAGTCAACAGATGAAGGAGCCGAGACCCCGGTCTATCTTGCTCTTCTACCACCTGACACGGATTCACCATATGGGGAACTGGTCAGTGAGAAGAAAATCCTGACTTGGGAACAATGATGCTCAACTCTAGAGTAACTTTGTTCCATACAAGTGTGATAGGACTCATTAAAGGAGAACTATGAGGTGAGTGATTTTCACTCAGCCTCATAGTTAGAGCCGACGTGTGACAATTAAACTGTCATAGGTCGGCTCTATAGATAGGGAAGTGAGAGAACACATACTCACTTCTTGATCATGTCCCTGCACAGAGCCGTGACTGTCACTCACGGTTCCCTGCAGGAATTCCCCCCTCTGACTGGCGGAACGGACGGGGGAGGTACAGCTGGCTCTGCCTCTAGATAGGCAGATCCAGCTGTCAATCACGCAGTTAGGTGGATCTCGACAGTAATATGGGGATCCGTCCCGGTTGCGGTGGTCTCAGTTTACCGCGAGCTGTAGCTCACTATATACTGAGCTTTGGGTCACAGGAGGAGGTTAGTATATGTCCTCCCGTGACCCTTAGGAGAACTATGGGGAAAAACACTTACCCCCTAGTTCTCTTTTAAAGATAACCAGTGCAGAGTAAAATGGGAAATTGTTGAGTTCCAGATGTCAACCCTCCCTGTCCCTCACTTGCTCGTCACTGCTGAGGCATCGAGGTCGATGGCTTCAGTCGTTTTTTTTTTTCTTTGTTTGATTGGACAGCTTGGGCCAATGGCACTTTGCCATTGGTCCAAGCCATCCACAGAGCTCACGCCTCTAACAAAGAGTAGAGGCTGTGACAGCTCTTGCCTCAAAAGTTAGGTTACACAAGCAGTGGGGAAGCCCGCTGCTGTGTAACCTAACTACCTGTCAAAAGCCGGATGCAGCGCTGCCTGTAATTAAGAGGCAGCACTCCGTCCATGACAGGTTACACAGCGGGGAGCCTTTCCCTGCTGTGTGACCTGTTAGAAGCCGATCTGAATGGAGAAAAAGCTGACAGCTTCAGACTTGAAGCTGACAGCTTTTTGCTCCATATACTAGGTGAGGCTGTGCCTCACCCGCCTCCCCTGACCACACGTCCCTGCATTACTCCCATTTGATGGAGCTAAGAAAGAAATTAAATGCTCCTCGACTCTATCTAACTGTAGTAATGATGTGCAAATGGCACAGGTCTATGGCTAGGTGAATGTCTTTCGCTTGGCATTACTACCCTTAGTGTGTGTTCTGACTATTAATGAAGGGGTGCCGATGTATGCATAATATATACAGGTGAAACTCAAATAATTAGAATATCGTGCAAAAGTAATTGCAGTAATTGCTGCAAAAGGGGCCCAAACCAAGTACTGAGTACATATGCATGCTTGTACTTTTCAGAGGTCCGATATTGTTCTATGTACAATCCTTGTGTTATTGATTGCATCTAATATTCTACTTTTTTGAGATTGTGGATTTGGGGTTCTTGGGGTTTCCATGAGCTGTAAGCCATAATCATCACAATTATGACAAATCACGGCTTGAACTATCTTGCTTTGCATGTAATGAGTCTATCTCATACATTAGTTTCACCTTTTAAGTTGCATTAGTGAAATAAATTAACTTTGCACGATATTCTAATTATTCGAGTTTCACCTGTACAATGCATTTTATTCGGTTTTAATGCGTGCTGCACAAATATACCGTTCAAACTGTTTATATTTTCTTTTCCTTTGTATGTATAACAACATATATGCAAGAACACATTCCAATATATTAAAAGCAAAGTGCACATATTTTAGTCACAGGCATGTAAATGGATCTTTAAAGTCCTTTAGCCATTTAAAGTTACCTTTTCCTACTAGGTATACTGCCTCCTTGAATAGGAAGCCGGCATCCTC
Source organism: Nanorana parkeri (assembly GCF_000935625.1). NCBI lineage: Eukaryota > Metazoa > Chordata > Amphibia > Anura > Dicroglossidae > Nanorana > Nanorana parkeri. The sequence continues at coordinate 328,011 of NW_017306795.1, read as the reverse complement.
ATGCCCAGGTCAATAGACTTATTGTGAAATGAAGCGGATCAAAGGGGAAAGAGATCATTTTTCAAGATAGAATTATAAAACAGCTTAGTCATGCTGACAACCAGCAACAAGTGCGATGGCTCAGAGCAGTCCCTGCAGGAAGACGGAATATAACAGAGAAGGCAACACTTGTCTGTACTCAATGAGACATGGTGGTAAAACAGGATACAACTGGATGTGGTCTGCACAACCTGATTAACAGGCAGGTTCAGATTTTATTTAACAAACTTGAATGTATTTTTTGCAAATGCAGAACCCGGCATACAGGACAAGAGAAGAGATACTGTGCAGAGTCCATACATACAGAATAAGAACAGATACCGGGAATTACACCCGGCATACAGAACAAGAGAAGTGTTACTGTGCAGAGTCCATACATACAGAATAAGAACATATACTGAGAATTACACCCAGCATACAGTACAAGAGAAGTGTTACTGTGCAGAGTCCATACATACAGAACAGGGGCTCCACCCCCTCTGCTGGCTCTCATTGACTCTGTGGAGAGGAATGAGCTGCTGCACAGATTACTGTCAGTGATATGAACAGCGGCGTGTTCGTCTTCAGCCGCCAGTGAAAGCCACCAGCAGAGGATCCCATAGCGACCCAGTCGGCCCGCACGGCATCTGGCCGGGCCCCACTGTGCCCCGGGTCGCTATGGCGATTGTTATGCCACTGATACAGAATAAGAACATATACTGAAAATTACACCCGGCATACAGGACATGAGAAGTGATACTGTGCAGAGTCCATACATAAAGAATAAGAACACATACTGGGAATTACACCCGGCATGCAGCAGAAGATAAGTAATACTGTGCAGAGTCCATACATACTTACAAGAACAGATACTGAGAATACACCCGGCATACAGGACAAGAGAAGTGATACTGTGCTGAGTCCATACATACAGAATAAGAACAGATACTGAGAATGACACCCAACATACAGGAGAAGAGATACTGTGCAGAGTTAAAACATATAGAGTAAGATCAGAACCCGAGAAATACACCCGGCATACAGGACAAGAGAAGAGATACTGTGCTGAGTCCATACATGTGGCTTCTCAATAGGTCTCCCAAGAATATTGAAGAGGGGAAAACACTATAGAAAGGAACAGAGGAGACCCTCATAGTGTAGTATGTACTAGATCCTGATTATTAGTGTGTAGAAACATGTAAAATGTAACAGAATATTTTTCTATTTTAACTAAACGATGCACCAATATCACATCTGTAGACATCGACCTCTGCTGGTGAACATTCAGAATCTGCTGCTTTGTAATTGTAACCCTTTTTTTATTATTTATTTTGGTACAATTATACACGTTCAATAATGATCTGACTGGTTAATACTTATAATTGTCTTAAAAAGGTAGAGAATGATAAAATCAGATACACATTTAGCAAAACTATGAGAATTACTTAAGTTTGGTTGCCACTTATTGCCATAGATAAAAGTGGACACCCGCTAATTAACCTCACATAGGTGGTGCTTGAGTTGTTAAATGGGCGGCCTAATAAAAGTGCGTGTGTGGCTATGATAACCATAAAAGTTTAGAAAACATTGTATTCTGTTGCCATGTTATTAAAGACCTCTCCACACCCCAATATTCTCAGACTATTAAAGACTGCCAGAGTATTCCACAAACTTGTCAACTGAGTATGTTGCATGAGACTTCAAACAACTGGGAACATTCTGCAAGAGAGTAATAGAGATCACAGACATGCTTCAAAAAACAGAGAACATGGTACAAGGGACTGCCAGAGACTGTGGGCATTCTACTGGAGAATGTCAGTGTCATGAAGCCATAGTTAGCCTGTGTGGCCAGACTGCTGGACGGGCACCTGCGCGTGCGCACACGGCCATTCCTAATTATGGCGCCAACAGGGCTATTTAAGGCTGAGACACCCTGACCTCCCCGCTGACTGATCTTCAGCTGTACCCCTGCTCCTGAGACCTGTAAACCTGTTTGTTCATTTGCTACCAACCCGGCCTGTTTGACTTTTGCTCCTGCTCTGTGCTCTTTGACCTCAGCTTGTTCCTTGACCTCTCTCCTGTCTGCTCCCTTGGTACCTCTCTGCCTGCAAGTTACTGACCCGGCCTGTCTCTGAGTACGTCCTGCCTTCCGATTGTGTACCTCGCTGCCAGATTGTTGCTGACCAGGCTTGTCTCTACTCTGTTTCCAGGAATCTGCATTACAAACTGCATCCTGCTAAGGGACCCCTGCAACCTGCACTCTGACAGGAGTCGCAACCTACCGGCACTTGTGCCGGCCCTTGTCCTTACGCACCGGTTCCCACTATCCAGGGGTGTTTGGACTGGAGCAGCAAGAGAGGCTGCCCTCGTCATCTCAGGCTCCTGTTAAGGTACGTGACAGTCAGGATCTGGGAACACACGACAGGAGAATGCTAGAGACTACTGACAACATGTTACAGGAGTATGCTGGGGAATGAGAACAGATGACGGACTGCCAGGAACTAAGGACACATTAGAAGGGACAGCCAGAGAACACAGGGATTACTTATCTAAAGATTTATTAAAGGTCCCAACGCATTCCCAATTTCAATGTAACAGAGGAGAGGCCAATCACAGTAACCATACTATATTTGGAAAGATTTGGGAAAGCAGAGGTTCTCATATATAATAAGATCCAAGGGCCTCAAGTAGCATTATACTGCTCCTGTGTATCATGTAGGTTAGCACTCAGATTCTCCATTCTCACCAAGATGCACAATTCCTAAACCCAGTCTATTAGCTGAGGGACTTAAATAACATGTTATCATTTGTTTGTAACATTTACATCAGAACATGATCAAAAACTTTGATTTGATATACAATGGGAAATATTTAATACTGTAATTTGTAGCAGTTTGCTATTTTACCACTAGATGGCAGTACAGCAGTCACTATCAAGCAGCATGAAGTCTATATGAAGGGTCTGGTTACAGTAACAGAATACAGAATATGACCTTCATGGGGTGGAGCAATCATTATACATACCAGATGCATTTGACACTGTGTTATTAATTTGCTTTGGCTTTCACAGTGACTGTCAGCATGTCTGGAGTGCGGGTGGCAGTGGTCACAGGGGGCAATAAAGGAATCGGCTTGGCTATAGTCAGGGCGTTGTGTAAGCAGTTCAAGGGAGATGTCTATCTGACAGCCAGGAACCCTCAGCTGGGAGAAAGTCTTTGCGAGACCTGAAGGAGAAGGAAGGATTGTCCCCACTATTCCACCAGCTGGACATCAATGACCTGAAAAGCTTCGGAGCTCTGCGGGACTTCCTGAAGGACAAGTACGGGGGGCTGGATGTGCTGATCAATAACGCCGCCATTGCCTTCAAAGGTAGTTTTCAAATGAACTGTAAAATCGGAACAAACAAATGAAAGCTGTTACAAATTAAGTTAGTTACAATTTCTAACTTGTTTTTTTAACTTGTGATTAGGGCTTCATTCACACTATGTGATTTAGGATTCCTACGACAGGAAAGTACATGTTCTTGTGGCAGGAATCTCAAATTTCCCATTTAGATGCAGCTGCTGTCACCCACTGAAGTTAATGACTGGGTGACAGCGGCCGCATCTGTAAGTGTCAGTCCACATGTAATCTTATATGATACAATGACATGCCATTTGGAATAGATCACTGTCCCTGGACATATCTATCCTGCATCCAGTGACAATCATCTATTCCAAAACGCATGTATCGTATATGTGGACTGAAATTTACAGATGCGGCCGCTGTCACCCAGTCATTAACTTGAATGGGTGACAGCAGACCGGTGGAGAAGAGGCTGCTGGAGCCCGATGGAGAAGAGGCTGTAGGAACCGGTCTTGCAGCCCGGTAGGACAGAGGATCAGATAAGAATATCTGTTTTATTTTAGCCCCCTTAGACAAAAGGGAGCACATAACCCTTGCAGTCCATACATGTGGCTGAAGTAGCCCCACTGCAAATAAAGATGCCTAGCTTGAGACCACAAAGAGTGCTTTAATAATAATATGAGCGGTCGGCAAGAATACTACTAATGCTAATTAAAGCAAAACTCCACTTGGCTCAGAAAAGGTCATCGGTACTTCCCATCTGAGCCATTGTTATATGGGGTCAAAGGTGGTGTCCCAGGTCACCACGAGAGGACAGCAGCACCCTTACACATAATGCAGATTTCCCTGCTGATCACTGTTTTCTTCTGCAATATGGAGAATCTATTGCTGCCGTCTGGCTTTGATGCCAGTATGTGGCTTAGCTTGCCAGCAAACACACAAGTGTGACACCAAATTTTCCTTTGAACAGTAACAGACAGCTACAAACCAGTATGAAACCAGTACTGGCAAGGGCACATGCTGCAGCGTCGACCACACTGTTCACTGATTGCTATGACACTGCTTTAAAAAAACATTACAAGTGAAGTCCACCTTTAAAAGAAAGACGCGGAGGTCTTCATACAAGAAAAATGTGCATTTATTATTTTTTTTTGCATTGGAGCCAGTAAAGCATTGCAGCCGCGATCAGTGGATGGGGGGTGCAGTGCTCTGGCTCCTGCAGATCCTCACTCCTGTCAATGTCCATATCACGGTATGGACATTCATGGAGGAGGAATGAAGGGGCTAGCAGTGTGGTGATGTCACTGAGATCTACAAATCCCTCTGTTGCGGTAGCTGTCAAAAACTCCACACACACAGCAATGCCATTTTAAAAAATCCACCACACCATGCAGGGAAAAGAAGCCCACGATTCAGGTAAGAGGGGGTGCTTGGATGGGAGAGCGGTAGGGGCAGTGGCGTAACAATAGCCATAGCGACCCAGGCGGCCGCTATGGGGCCCGGGCACATGGTGGCCCGGCCAGGACACCCCCCTGATGCCGTGCGGGCCGCCCAGGTCGCTATGGGTTCGGACGCGCCGCTGTTCAGATCACAGTGATCTGTGCTAAAATATGGGGCCCTGTGATTTCTAGTTACGCCCCTGGGTAGGGGGGTTGTGATGTGACCATGTTTCATGTTACACCCTGAAGAAGGCGAGGAAGGCCCCAGGAAATGTTGCACACAGACGCTTTAAAGGTGAACATATCTTGTACTGCTAGCTTTATGTGCTAATAAAGTTCTCATTGTCAATTTACCAGCTGCTGACACAACCCCGTTTGGCACACAAGCTGAAGTGACACTGAAGACAAACTTCTTTGCCACAAGAGACGTTTGCCATGAGCTGTTGCCACTCATTAAACCAAATGGTAAGTTGGATTTTCTCCTATATGTCCTTTCCTAGTTATAGTGGGGTGCGGAGGGGGGGGGGGGGGGGGGACGGCAA